>NC_091458.1:18157436-18309936 GCF_027789765.1 Dendropsophus ebraccatus
TCGTTTACAGGTATTTTCGGGCCCGTGTAATACCACCCTTAGAGTAGCAAATAGTTTAAGCAGATAGCCAGGCCAGAAACCAATAAAGAAAAAACTAAAGTCCTTTTCAGGAATAGTAATGTCCTTAAAATGTGTAGTGTCCTAGTACAGGTGTGCCACAAAGCTTCTATTTCACCTGTCAAAAGTTAACTCTGTCAGGTGTCACACTCTGGGATGATGGGCGCCTTTCAACACTATCACCACTTGGTGGCTCACTCTCACTAGTCTCAAGCACAGCTGAAGGAATGTAAAGGGTTAACTTTGTCTGCTCACTGTTCTTCTGTTCACCAATCACTGGTTTAGGTGCCTCGCACTTCTCCTATCACAGTCTCACACTTCACCCCTTTAGAACTTCCCCCACCAATAGGTGGTAAGTTCCCGTCACCCCTATGTATGATAGTTCCTGGTGGGAGGGTTCTACTCAGTTTGTTGGAGTTGGAGAGAGAGAGAACAGTTCTGTGAGAGTTTGGGAGAAAAAAAAGTAATGCAGTGCTAAACCCAAAAGTGGGGTAACCGTCACTTGGATACACCTTGCCTACGCTTGGGATCTTCTGATTCGTCAGAAACATCTACCTACTAAGAGATTGAGCCGCAGTGGAGCAAAATGCCTAAGCTGAAGTATTCCATTGGATCTTCTCAGGTAATTTTGAGGGGTTAGCTTCTCCCTGTTGTGCACCCTTAGGTACTTGTGCTACCAAACCTGAAACTCTCTGGACTTGGTGGCCATAAGGCGGTCTATATCTTATCCTTCAGTATTAACCGTAAGTACAAGATTCTTCTTCTTCTACACTAAGTTACACTCTAAACCATCCCGGCAGTGTACTGTACTATAGGGTAAGGCTCCAGCAGCTATGTAGTATCAAGCAACACTTTCTTTCTAAGTTTTACCTTCTACCTCACTACTCAAAGCACCTGAACCTGGTCACCACAAATAGACATCGGACATACTGTACACTATCCTGCCTTTAAAAACTCTTCTATTTCCATGGTGTCCATGTGAGCAGGGGATCCTGGTTAAATCTCCCATTGACTTTAATAGAATTTACTTCTTGAGTATTAAAAAATGCTCAACAGATGAGCATTTTACTGTTCGCTCAACACTCAACACAAGCGATTTTAAAGGGGTTATCCAGTGTTAGAAAAAAAAATGGCCGATTTCTTCCAGAGACAACACTTTTCTTGCCTTCAGTTTGGGTGCAGGTTTTGAAGCTCAGTTCCATTGAAGTGAATGGAGCTTAATTGCAACCCACATCTGACCTGGAGATGCGATGCCCTGGCCCCTAGGGGCCACTCCGCAGTGTAGATGGTGCTAACAGGCAGGAACCGGGGCAGCTGTAGGGTATAGGGTTGTCACGGTGTAGGCACGAGGGTGATACAGCTGGAAAACGGGCTCCTGACCATGCGGGGATACTGGGCATGCGATTCTTCATTGTCCTTAGTCAGGGCACCAATTATCACACCAATGCCAAGGTTCAGAAACAACGGTAGTTGTATATTTATTGTAACGGTGGTAACTAGTAGCAACAGTCTCTCCGGATGCAACCGGGAATAAGGCAATCTTGAATAAGGCAGAGTAATGGGTGATGCTGCAATAGGCTGTGAGAGTAGCGTGCTGAATGATGGGAGTAGTAGTGAAACTGAAGATGAGATGCTGGGTGGAATGAGACTTGAATGAAATACTTGCTGTTGATGATTAGAGAAGATGATGATGAGAGGAACTGAAGAATGACTGAAGAACGACATCCAGATGAGAATCTTGAGACTTGAGACAGGAACACAGCCAGTGGACTGGAGCAGCAGAGCACACGCAGTCCTCTCTCCTAGCAGGGAGAGAGGACAGACACAGAACTTGTCTCCTGAAGGTGGAGGACAAGACTAGACTGAACAGGAACAGCAGAGCAACACACCCTATCCCCTCTGGGGCAGGAGATAGACTGAGGTAGAACAGAAAGTCACATGGTAACCCCAGCCAAAGCTCCATGACCATTGGAGTTACCATGGAAGCAGGGCACAGTCACGTGACATCCAGCCATTGCATCATCACACCATTAGGCATACACAGAGAAATATACATGAGAAGTACCATACTTGAACACTAGGGGGCGACATAATACCGTTAGGCACTGATACCTGAATAGATATACAATAAATGAATGGAATAGCAGATCTGAATACTGCAGGGGTAACACAATACACGTAGTTTGCAGTGAACCATAGCTTTCCAGAACAGAACTGGTTATAATACAAGTGTGAGCATGAGAAGGGCTGTTCTGGGACACTGCAGAGATAAGAGTAGTGCTGTCTCTGGAAGAAAGTGACCATGTTCTTCTCACACTAGGTAACCCCTTTAGGGCTTATTTCTACGTTCCATAAAAACACAGAACCAACGGATGGGTAAGGTGTGTAATGAAGTGTATGTCCGCTGGTATGATGCCAGGAGCACGAAAAGTGTTTGAATCTTCACGGCACTGTAATGAAACAGCTGCCCCTAGTGTTGATCAAGCAGTAAAATACTCATCTGTCAAGTCAAGCATTTTTTAATACTCAAAAAATTAACCCCATTAAATTAAATGGGACACTTGAGCATTTAACCAGGAGCCCCTGCTCGGCAGAGGGGAGGGTGTCTGGTTCACCTGAAAACCTCAAAAAGTGATGGACACAACATGGAAATAGAACAGGAACAGTTACTGAAGGTGATATAGTGTATGTCAGATGGCGGCTTTTTTTTGGCTGTATACCTGTACCAGTAGTATACTGTATTAGTCCACTGTATAATACTGGTATAGTGTATGTCAGATGTCTAGTTTTTAGGTGTCACACATGGTCTTTACTAGTCCTAAAAAGTATTTTTTCTTTCACGGGCTGCTATCTTGCCGACCTACTTATACTATTCCCTATACTAACCCTGTCCCTCCTCCAGCATCTCTCCCTGCCTTCTAAATGACGGCAACTGACACGAGCATCAGGTGATCTGGGCCTATATATATATATATATATATATATATATATATATATATATATATATATATATCCAGGTCATATGATGCGGCTGGCCAATCACTAGCCAACATTGCTACAGCATAACAAGATGTGCCAGCCCCTTTCCCGCCTGTTTATGGGGCAATTAAAGAGTAGACCCGCACGGCCCGATGCTCGATCGAGGACTATGCTGGATAGGACATGCTCTCTCAACACTTCCTTACAAAAACATGGCAGCTTTTTCCCCCCAGAAACAGCACCACACTTGTCTCCAGGTTGGGACCTGAGGACATGGGTGGCGCTGTTTTTGCAAGAAAGTAGCTCTGTTTTTCCCTGTTGAAGAAAATTAGAGAAAATTCTGTGAACATTCAAACTTTGTCCTTGTTCAGATTCGAACCCTGGACTCCATTGCTGGAAGAAAGCCGTACTTACCACTGTGCCCCCATGCTGCCTATATGAATCACTAGAGTACTACATATTTACATTCACTAGAATTCCGGCCCCCGTGGTGGATCCATTCATCTCTCTCACTTTCTTTTCCTTACTTCTTATTATTTCAAGTCTCTCATACAAATCCATACAAAGAATAAAGTCTATACCTTCAACCTTGAGGAAAGTGATCCATACACTTCAAAGAAATGGAACATCTTGCCGATTCCTCCCTATGCCTTTGTTTAGAGTGGAACATCCCTGGTGGGAAATTTATGTGTGACAATATGGCGTAATACCTGATTGTATTGTCTGCGCTTGGTATTCATAGGCAGTTACATTTCAGGACAGGAACATTTGTATTGTATATTGTCTCACTAAAGCCGACACATTCCGCTAATATGGGGCCATATTTAGGAAACTTTAAAACTACTTTAAACTTTATCTACCATATGTTGTATAACATTTCAGATTTAGACCCGTATCCGGAACCATAAAAGCCATTTCCCGATTGGGTGTTGTGTGATATATGATAGAGAGAGGTAACATTAAGCTACAGACAGCGTTCCCTTACATAGAATGGAGGTGATGTATCTGGGTTCTCTGAGCGAGGGGATTCTAGGTCATCGGGGATTGGTGACCCAATGTAGGAGAGGTGGGCTGTGTAGGCAGTGGCCTAGGGCATCGGCAGGGTGTATTATAGACAGGAATCTGGCAGTATAGGCAGGAGCTTTGGGCACCGGGCAGTATGTGGTAGAACAAGGGATATGGCAGTATAGGCAGCAGCCTGGGGCAACTTGGGGAGTGCATTATAAATAGGAATATGGATGTCATATTCTGTTTTTTAATACATGCTGTGGAATACCCAAGGCAACTGCAGTCTAGGACATTTCACAGCATGGGTTAAAAACCAGAATATGGCAGTATAGGCATATGGATGTATAGGCAGCAGCCTAGGGCACCCAGGAGTATGCCTTATAAACATGAATATGACAGTATAGAAAGCAGCCTAGGGCACATAGGATTATGCAATATAATCTAGAATATGGCAGTATAGGTAGCAGCCTAGGGCACACAGTCATTTTTATAATAAACAGGTATATGGGTGTACAAGCAGCAGCCTAGGGCACCCTGCACTATGTATTATAAGCAGGGGTGTGGCAGTGTAGGCAGAAGACTAGGGCACCCTGCACTATGTATTATAAGCAGGGGTGTTGCAGTGTAGGCAGCAGCCTAGGGCACCCTGCACTATGTATTATAAACAGGAATATGGCTGAACAGGCAGCAGACTAGGGCACCCTGCACTATGTATTAGTAACAGGAGTGTGGCAGCAGTGGCGTAGCTACCGTAGTCGCTGTGGTCGCCATGGCGACCGGGCCCACCAGCCAAGGGGGGCCTGGCATGGCCCCCCTTGTGACCTATCCACCCAGGATTTACTTACTTCCTGCCCACTGTGTGTATCCATCCCAAACTCTGCTAGAAGGTTCTGCAGGGCCCAGGCAGGAGGGATTCCACCGTGGAGAGCTCCGCCATGGAATTCTGCCAATCTTACTCTGTGTAAACATACCCTTAGGCAGCAGAAAGGATAGATACCCCCTAGTATGATGGTATATGAACAGTGAGAATATTTGTTCCCTGTATAGTTTGCCGGCATCACTACACCTATGTCTGCTGGGGGTGCAGACTGCAGTGTCAGGTCTCAGGACAGAGAAGAAGCTGCACTGGAAGTAGAGCTGTATGCAGCATCTTAATGGTGTGTTTACACCTACAGGATCTGCAGCTGATTTTCTGCAGCAGATTTCATTTAAATAACTGAACACAGCATCAAATCTGCTGCAGATCCTGTAGGTGTGAACGCACCTGGACTTCTCCTTTAGGGACCGTTCACACTAAGAAAAACAAGAACTTCCGAGCGGAATCCCCACTGTGGACTCTGCTCAGAGTCCCTCCTGTCAATCTGTCTTTGGGATTCTGTTTAAAGAGTCACCCACATTTGCTTTAAAAAAAGGGAAAACAATAGCCAATCACATAGTGAGGGGCGACATAAGGAAGAAACAGGCTAGCAGACAGAGGTTCCTACAGACTAGAAAAAAAGGCACATTTGCATGTCTAAATTGTCAGAACTGTACAGCAATCATGAAGGGAGAAAATATACAACACCCCACAAGAGGATATACCATACCACATAAAGGATATTATACATGTAGTAGCGACAATGTCATATACATGTTAAAATGTCCCTGTGGGAAATGTTATGTAGGCCAAACAAGTAGACAAATTAAGGTGAGACCTAACGAGCATAGGGCACTCAGAAGAAAATTCTGACGACGAGATACTAGGGGCCGGGCTGCAGTGAATAAAGAGGAGCACGTCCTACCAGCTTGCACGCATGAGTAAGGGGGCGACCCCAAAACGTCGCGTCACAGCTGCAAGGAACGCCCACTCCGGTTTATGCACGCCTGAGAGAGCCCACGCTACCATTGCGAAATAAAGCAACTGAAAACTTCCAAGAATAAGACAGACAACTATTGAGTACCGTGCACCAGAAAATATTGACACAGACGTATCTGTCTCAATGTCATCTCCCTTGGCTCTCTATGCAAAATTGTACAGAACAAGCACATTGTGATTGGGAGTGGCGCTTGAAGTGGCATGGCATTGCCTATGGCAGGGGCCCAAGTTGACCTCTTGCACCAGGGCCCATGAGACATTAGCTACGCCCCTGTGTGGCAGTGTAGGCCATCGTACGGCTTAGTATGCATTTGTACAATGGAAGCACAGCAGCAATGTAAACATCATGTAGATGTACGTTATAAATATAAAGGTTAGTGACTGATCCCACATTGCATATATACAGTAGTTATGATGGTGCTGACCCATGATACCACACATATAACACGTGTATATGGGGCCTTACTATGCAAACACCATCAAACACAAGAAAATTCTCCTTCATATGAGCCTCAGAGCACGGCCGCACGCGTCACTCATCTTTTACGCTCTTCTCTGAAGTCAATGGAAGTCGTGGTTTTTGACAGTGACACCGTACGGGTTTTGACATGGAAATCAGTGCAGTTTCCATGTCAACAACTATGCGGTTATAAACTCAGCACTTCCAGTGAATATTAAAGCGTACCCGTCATTTCAAACTATTTTTTATAAACCTGCCTGGTTTTGTTAGATTAACCCTTCAGAGTGGTGACAAGGTGATGTTAGTGATGTCATTGCTGTTATTGAGCCCCTGAGAGACCCCTCCATTAAGCATCACAAGGAGCAGGACCAGAGCCGGGCTGTTTGCCAGTAGTACACACACAGGAACCTTTTTTCCCTAAGTTTTCTGAATAATCAAAGTACAGCACATACTCCTCTCTGCTATACCATGAAAAAGTGCTGGACAGTAGCTCCTGCTGATAAGCTAAAGGGAACGGTTTATGGGTGGTCAGAAATGGGAAGGAAGCATTGATTTACCTTTGAGGCCCAGATGTAATAGCAGATTTATCAATGCAGCTCACGCTATTTACTAAAAGTTTGCCAGAATTTGGCGTCTGATTTTGAAGCATAGTTTTAAAGCTTAAACTATGTCCCCTTTTACCCAGGCCAACCTCTATTTCTATATCCTGAAGAATACTGTTGCAGAAAGTATCATCTGGGCCAGTGTCACTCATCTTGAGCAGACAGACTGGCTCAGTTTTCAGGTACACAGCCCAGGCTTTCCAAGGAAACTCTCCCTCTTCTGGACAGATCATGTGGTAACCCCCTCCCCCCTTCTATAATTTGTCTTGCTCTAACTGTTACCAAAGACAGATTTTCCCTAACAACAGAAAGTGGACAGCAAGTTGCAGAGTGAGACCTCCAGTGGCCAAGACTTTAGAGCTGTTTCTCTGGGGTCAATTACAGATATGTTAGGAATCACATAGGCCATCACATGGAGAGAAGTAGTTTTAAGTGAACATTTAAAGTACCAAGCTAGTGGCATTGCTTGATAGATATCAATGAATGCATTCAGAACAAACCTTTGTTCGCATTGTTTGTGGATTTTTTTTTAAAACAAACTTTTTTTTAAATGTGAAGGGCGTCAAAGAGGGTAAGCCTATTGTTCCCTGGGTCCTCACACGGCTCTGCTTTACTGTGCTATATGCACATTGTATGTCTCTAAATATGCAAAGTGTGGGCATACAGCGCAGTGTAGCATAGTGGTGCTAGGGCCAGGGGAACATTAAGCCCCGCCTTTTTGACTTGATTCATAGCCCAAATAAAGATTATTTTTATGGAAAAAAAAAAAACAGACAACAAAAGTATGTTCTGAATGCTTTTATTGATATCTATCCAATGGTGTTGCCAACTCGGTAGGCGGTCAGGGGGTGATAGATTCCCTTTAAGTGAACACTAGAGATGAGCAAACTGAGCCTCCTGAACCCAGATTTGTTCCAAACGTTGCAAAAAGATAGGCTCGCTACTGAACCAAACTTTTTGCAAAGTTCGAACAGGTTTGGGAAGAGCGGCTGCATGTCTTAAAAAAAAAAAAAAAAAAAAAAAAAAGAAAGTTGTTCTCACCTGTCTGCGCTACCCCAGTGTCTTCTTGTGACTCTCTGGTCCTGTCCCATTGTCTTTTCTAGTTTAGGCCTTCTCAGCCAATCACAAGGATGGGACAGCTCTGCAACCTGTGATTGGCTGAGGATGTTGTCACTCTCATCTCTACAGTGACAGCAGTATGATTGGCTGAGCGGGCTGTCACTCCTGAAACAAGAGTGACAACCCACTTGGCCAATCACAGGCTCACTGGGACGGGGCAGCACGGTGACCTGTTATTGGCTGAGCAAGCTGTCACACTAGAAACAAGAGTGGAAACCAGCCAATCACAGGCTGCAGAGCTGTCCTATCCCAGCCCACCTGTGATTGGCTGAGCGGGCTTTCACTGGAGAAGACTATGGTACGGGACCGGACTGGAGAAGAAGGAACCTGGGTGAACGAGGACATGTAAGTTTAATGAGAGGCACCTTAAAGTTCAGTTCAGCATGAACCCAAACTTTACATTAAAGAGTGGCGAACTTGCCAAGCTGAACTTTTCATCTCTAGTGAACACGTTCAGAATTTTATTTCCAATTGCTAAATACAAAGCCAGAACAGACACCTATTAAGGAAAGACTTCTGTTTCTTTCAATAATTGCGATGGAAAACCTGAGCATGTGAACACACCCTAATTAAAGATAAGCGGAGCTAGAGCATGCTCGTGTCCAACCATTCGGCATTTGACCACCTTTGGATGAAGAAGTTGGATGCAGCCCTAGGGAGTCCTGGACAACACGGATAAAGTCCTATGGTTGTGTCCATGGTTTCCAGGACTCCTTAGGGCTGCATCCAACTTCTTCAGCCACTGGTGATCAAATGCCGAATGGTTGGACTCGAGCATGCTCCACTTGTGCTCTAGCCCTAATCTTTCCGTCGTATTATAAGATCGGGATGCACCGACTTTTCAGCATTATTTAGTCGCACCTAAGACTCTTCTTCATTTTTTTCTTTTGGACTTTAGGGTGGAAAAAAAAGAATACTTGTAAGTTCAGCGAGGCTAATGTGTTTGGTAATAGTTGCCACCAAGATGGAGGTTATAACCATTATTGAATTACATTATACGGCAGGTCAGAAGAAGAAAGCAGCGTGTTCCATTAATACACATTAATGCCGCAGTCAGCATAAGCTTATTCATGTTCCAAAGGAGACAAAAATGCAATTAACCCCGGAGCACGGGACTGTATCGTCCGCCATCCAGCGCCATGGGCAGCGCCACTTTATAGAGCAATTAGGAGATTAGTTTATGTTTGTTTATTAGAATCTAATCAGCTGAACTGTTTAATAAAAGCCGGGAAATGACCATAGGACGGTTTTATATGGCGCCATTTCCGCCTTCCTCCAGGTGCTCGGCTCCAGGTCGTTCGCCCCCAGCCAAATTATTATTTTTTTTTTCAAATGAAAAGTTTAAGAGGAATGGAAAATAATTCTTATTGTTTGTTTGCTCTTTAACTCGGTGGGATAAAGACGCCGAGGAAAATTGTTGACGGGAGAAGAGTAATACGGGGAAGTAAAAATATTTGATTTATACGCCGCGGCGCCGCTAAAAATTGAGGCATCTGTCAGTAAGTCATTTTAAGTATGGAAATGTCATTCCTAGTCAATTATCTGCGTTTCCTTTGATTTTAATGTCTCATTTGCCGGGTTTTCGAGCTGCTGTTATGCTGATGAATGGCGATTTCACTTAGGCTGGAAGAATACAATTTCACTTTCTCGACAATAATGTCAGGCATCTATCAAAAAAAGAGCCGTGATTGAAGAAGTTTACAGATATAGATCAAGTACCGTTGGGTTTGCGGGCGGGTTTGTTTTGTTTGGGGCGGACGTGACCGCGCGCATTCGGTTTATGGGTCGGTTACAATAAAGGAGAAAATGACATCATCAGTAGAGTGAAACAATGGGGCGGGTTTAAGGGGGAAGAAATATGCTAGACAGATTGGATTTATGTAGAGACACATAATTTTCCACTACAATTCAAAACATGTAGGTGACTATAAATAAATAAATAAAGAAGTCAACGGCCATATAAGACTAACTGTTAGGATTCCAGACATACCTATCTTAATTCTATAGCTGATTCCAGAGCTGAGATATCAGCCTTTAATATGCAAATAAGGCTTAAAAGCCCAAGGGGTGTATCCCAGCATGGCATAAGCCCAATACCTGTCTATGTCTTCCTTATCACCGCCTCTGCACTCACTTGCATCCGCATACCCTTTTGGTATACAGCCACTAGATAAAGAGCTAGACTTGCCTAGGCTCTTGCCATGCCGAGGAACGCCCCCTGAGCTTTTATGCCTCATTTACATATTAACATATAAAATGCATTGCCTGAATAAAGCCTCTTCCTTTTTCTACTTTCTGATTGTAATTTCATATTTTGTACAAGATTATGGGGCTGCCATTTTGCCTGTTTTTTTTTTTTTTTTTTTTTAAATTTTTATTAAGACATAGACAACTACAGTATAGAGAGGGCCTGACCCACTGTCATGAATAGTAAACATTATTGAGCATACTCTCTGACCTCACTGAAATTCTGTACAGATCACTTTTACTCTTTATCATCACAGCCAGAACAGGTAGTCTCAGTTAAGTTTAAGACTTAAAGGAGACCTGTCACCCCCCCGGCGCCCGACCCCCGGCTAGATTCACTTATAGTTATCGCATGTCGCCGAGTCCTGCTGCCGGAGCCGGTCCCGGGACGGAGATATCCCGGTGAGAAGCCGGCGCGCGTGCTGTGGAGATGGGTGCGGCGTCTATAGAGAATGAATGGAGCCGTGCGCGCGCAGCAGAGATGAGTCCGGCTCCATTCATTCTCTATGGACGCTGGACTCATTTCCACAGCGCGCGTGCCGGCTTCTATCTCCGTCCCGGGACCGGCTCCGGCAGCGGGACTCAGCAACATGCGGTAACTATAAGGGGATCTAGCTGGGGGTCGAGAGCCTGTCACCCCGACGCGGGGGGTGACAGGTCCTCTTTAATGGTATTTCTATTCCCCCCCCCCATATTTTCTAAAATAGACAGTAATGATGTGGAACGGTTGTTTTATTTAAAGGGGTAGTTTACAAAAAAAAAAAAAATTTTCAAATCAACTGGTGCCAAAAAAGTGCCAGAGATTTGTAATTTACTTCTATTAAAAATCTCCAGTCTTCCAGTACTTATCAGCTGCTGTATGTCCTGCAGGAAGTAGGGTATTCTTTCCAGTCTAACACAGTGCTCTCTGCTGCCACCTCTGTCCATGTCAGGAACTGTCCAGAGCAGTCACAAATCCCCAAAGCCCTCTCCTGCTCTCCAGACTGGAGAAAATACACCACTTCCTTCAGGACATACAGTAGCTGATAAGTACGGGAAAACTTGAGATTTTTTTTAATAGAAGTAAATTACAAATCTCTGACACTTTCTGGTTGATTTTTTTTGGTAGAGCTTCTCTTTTAATGTATGGGCACTGAGCCATCCATGTGCCCGCTGCAGAGAACACAGGAGGATGCAGCTAATTTTTAATTGACTTCCTATACTTTTCATACCGGCATGCAATGTGTTAACTGTCAATCCAAAATTTGCTTCATGTGTCGTTCTGAGCACAATCTTTTTTTTTTTTTCCTCTCGTTCTTATTGTGTTTACAGCCCCTTTTATAGAACTGTCTTTCAATGAATTCAGTTCTGACAGCTTCCTCTAGCTGTGTTCTGCGCCACATACAGAAACTATAAAAGCTGCACATCACTCATCTCCCCGGCACAGTGATGGATGATGAATGGGATGATTCCTTACAGTATTGCCGGGAAGTTATAGTATTGACAGGTGGCTTTATGCGGATTGATAAGTCGATATTGTGGAGAGATACTGGAGGATTCATACAGAAAAAAAATTGGTATGTTCTTTGAAGCATGGCGCTCCACCTTCCCCTGGTTTCCCTGACTAAGGTATTCTCACACCAGTTACTCTGAAGAACAGAAACCCGCAGATGAAAAGAATTCATTTATCTGCTGCACAGGAAACATGGAACAAACTAGGGGGGAAAAAAAGTAATTTAGAGCTGATGGGAAGTTTTTCTTATTGGACAAACCTGTCGCAGCCCCAAAAATGTAAAGTGTAATTGGATGATCCATATAGTTTTTTTTTTCTTTCCTACAAAAATCAACAATTTTTGTGCAAGGCTTTTTTGTTCGGAAAAAAAAAACCCCGGAAAAAATGGAGGCCTTTTAACTATAATTCTTCAAGAAAATTGAAGAAAAATTATAAAATAATAAAATGGGCACTGCCATAAAAAAAAAAAAAACTTGACAAGTTAAAGGGTCGTGTAAAAAAAGTTTTGATTGATCATGTTATCACCCTAAACGGATCAGGAGAATGAGCACATTTAATTGATGTTTACACAAAGATTTAGGAGTTACTTGTATAAAAAAAAAAAACTCCAGTCTTCCAGTACTTATCAGCTGCTGTATGTCCTGCAGGAAGTGGTGTATTCTTTCCAGTCTGACACAGTGCTCTCTGCTGCCACCTCTGTTTATGTCAGGAACTGTCCTCTGGGGGATTTGCTACTGCTCTGGACAGTTCCTTACACGGACAAAGGTGGCAGCAGAGAGCACTGTGTCAGACTGGAAAGAATACACCACTTCCTGCAGGACATACAGCAGCTGATAAGTACTGGAAGACCACTGTTTAGAATAAGGGGGGGGGGATTTACGAAGAGTACGCCAGGGAGGGGGTGCAGATTCACTCCTTCTCCCTGGCGTATGCCTGCTGTATGCCCCGCTCATCCGATGAGCTGGCTAGCGGTGCATGGGGGTGTGTGACATGGCGGGGAAGAGGCGCGGCGCCTAATTTATCATGACTTACGCCTGCTCGCAGGCGCAAATCATGCCACAAATCTACACCTGCTTTAAGCAGGTGTAGATTTGGTACGCTGGGCGCAGATTCGGGCGCCCGGCCGTCCGGATTCACTAAAAGGCGTACGCCTCTTAGTGAATGCTGCGGCGAAAAGGGGGCGGGGCTTAATACTTGTACGTCGGTCTTCATAAATGTTGCTCTTAGTTTTAGCTTACAAGATATACATAGCAGATGTAAAAGTGGTCTTAAAAGTAAAAAAAAAAAAAACTAAAAAACTAAATAAATAATTTATTATAATCTTATATATAAGAGTAAGTCTAGATATAAAGAGACTGCGCCAGGTATTTCCGGTAGAATTTCTCAGAACTGTTAGAGGACAGAAAAATGGTTTTAACATTTGTGTCCAGGAAAGCAATGCATCAAACTTTCTTATAATTTCTTGCTAAGATACTAAAGAATTCTCAAGTACCGACGCTGCAGGACATTAATGTAGTCTGCTTGATATATTGACCCGACTGCATCTAACCTGCATAGCAATTGTTAGTTCACGTCCGTAGGAGAGCGCTGGCAGGATGTAAAATACTACGCACCTTCCAGCAGAATAAAAAAAATGTTGTGTTTCTACATTAAAACTTTTTTTTCTAATACCGTTCAATGTTTTTCCCATTAGGAAAATTGTAACAATTACTATTTTTTATTTTTTTTTACAAAATCAACATGTCACGGAGGCAGGGGGTGATAGAGAAGACAAAATGATGTGGTTCAATCAATTTTTACTGCTTTTTATGTCTTTTTAAGTATGTTCAAGTCCGATTGTTTGGAATTTGAATATCAATGGCTTAAGGAGTTAGGACTCTAGGGAGTCCTGGAAAATATGGATACAGCTCATGGCCATAGGGTGCATCCAACTTCCTCAGCCCCCCGGTAATCCTATGCTGAATGATGGGACTCGAGCAGGCTCATATTGTGCTCATCTCTAGTCTTTGTATATCTTATAGGGATAATAAACATATCCAGCTGTATTATAAAATGGACGTCATTTAGAGTATCTCACCTTCTGCATATATACAAGAAATTGTATTAAATTGGGCTCTCCAGGATTAAATAAACATGGCAGCTTTATTCCAGAAACAGTGCCCCTCCTGTCCTCAGTTTGGATGTGGTCTTGCAGCTTAGTTCAATTCAAATTAATGGAGTTTAATTGTAATACTGTAAACAACCAGGGGTGGCTATGAGAACAGGCTATGTTCCCCCCTCCCCCCCAACTGCCTGCTCCCTCCAATGGTTAATAATAGAGGGGGCAGACCGAATCAGACCCTTTGAGACATTTTTTAACTTTTGCCAGGAAGCGGGGGAGCACAGGAGCACAGACAGGTAAGTACTGATGAGCAAACTTGATGATCATTAAGCTTCATTTAAGGTTCCTTTCAGACAAATACGAACTTTGCGAAGAGAGAAAAGCCGCATTCAGACCTCTCTGGCAGTGGCTTAACCACTCCACCCCTTTGTTCTGAGAGAGCAAAGCTGAATTCAGACCTCTCTGGCTGTGGCTTACCCCTCCCCTCCCTATAGAGAAGACAGGATGACCGACCGTGCCACACATTCCTGTTTATGGGGAGGACATCAGATATTGAAGATATACGGCCATCCTAAGGGACTTGAATTTATATTAACCCCTTATGGCATTTCTACTCAGTATATGACTATAGAGGTTGATAATTGTCCGACAGTAGAAACGTGCTCGGATGTAAACTCCTTTTTCTGACTATTTTACTGAATGCTGATTTTTTTTATATATATATATTTTTTTTGTATTTTTATCAAACTCTACAAGTCTCATGTTAATTCGGTTCCCAACATCTATAAAAAGAGATGACAGCCTCTCAATACCACTGCCCTGTGCTACTGTTTAATGGACTTGTTCTCCAGGTGAAGTGACAAAGACTGGTAAATCAATAGCGCATGAGCGATTAGTGGCTACAGCCTCTCTGGTGGAGTCCAAGTGGCTTACACGTGTAATATTAATGTACGGACCGTTCCAGACAGACTTGGAATAGGAAAGGTTAAGTGATGCATATCAAACATCATCTTCCCTGAACTGAAATTTAAGCGTCTAATGATATGCCTGCTTAGAGATTCACAAAAAGGGCAAGGTGATCAAAAGTACATATTAGCATAAATATGTTATGATGTGTTTAGTGCTAATTATCCTCTTCTAGATGAAATTGAAATACCGACATAAATAACATTAGGATAAGGATTGGACTGAAACAGATAACAAGAAGATGTTAGTATGCAACGGCCGCGTAGAACCTCCGGCAATGGCATCAATCTAAGGAGTCAGGTGTGATTATGGGTTTCACCTCCTTCTATGTGGTTTCCATTTCCCTTAGGGCAATTTAGAGCTCCACTAAAGAGGTTTGCTCTGCACCCGTTCTGCTTTGTAGCCATAAAGAGGACTGTGTGAACTAGTAGTGGGCACCATCTTTCCAATCTCCGCATAGAAGGCTACAAATGTGCCCCCCTTACCGTCCCTATTGACCTGATGAAAGATGAACGATGCTTCATCGAGTCTTGTTTATACTATATTTACTAAATGTGGGAGCCAAGGGGTTAAGATGTGTACTCGGTTCTGCTACCTAGCCATGAAGAGGACTGTATGAACTGGTAGAGGACATTATCTTTCCAAGCTTCCCATAAAAGGCTACAGACATGTTCCCCTTACCATACCCATGGCTGCTACTCTGTTGAGTGTTGTTTATACTATATTTACTAAATGTGGGAGCCAAGGGGTTGGGATGTGTACCGCAGACTACATTGGTTCTGCTACCTAGCCATAAAGAGGACTGTGTGATCTGGTAGAGGACATTATCTTTCCAAGCTTCCCATAAAAGGCTACAGACATGTTCTTCTTACCATACCCATGGCTGCTACTCTGTTGAGTGTTGTTTATACTATATTTACTAAATGTGGGAGCCAAGGGGTTGGGATGTGTACCGCAGACTACATTGGTTCCGCTACCTAGCCATAAAGAGGACTGTGTGATCTGGTAGTCGGCAATATCTTTCCAATCTCCCCATAGAAGGCTACAGACATTTCCCCCTTACCATTCCTACTGACCTGATGACAGATGGCCGCTGCTCTGTTGGGTGTTGTTTATTCTATATTTACTAAATGTAGGAGCCAAGAGGTTGGGATGTGTACTGCAGTCTACATCGGTTCCGCTGCCTAGCCATAAGAGTACTGTGTGATCTGGTAGTCGAAAATATCTGTCCAAGCTCCCTATAGAAGGCTACAAATGTGCCCCCCTTACCGTCCCTACTGACCTGATGAAAGATGCATGATGCTTCTTCGGGTCTTGTTTATACTATATTTAATAAATGTGGGAGCCAAGGGGTTGGGGTGTCTACTACAGACTACATCGGTTCCGCTACCTAGACATAAAGAGGACTGTGTGATCTGGTAGTCAGCAATATCTTTCCAATCTCCGCATAGAAGGCTACAAATGTTTCCCCCTTACCTTCCCTACTGACCTGATGAAAGATGAACAATGCTTCATCGAGTCTTGTTTATACTATATTTACTAAATGTTGGAGACAAGAGGTTGGGATGTGTACTGTAGACTACATCGGTTCTGCTACCTAGCCATAAAGAGGACTGTGTGATCTGGTAGTCGGCAATATCTTTCCAATCTCCCCATAGAAGGCTACAGACGTATCCCCTTTCCAATTCCTACTGACCTGATAAAAGATGGCCACTACTCTGTCGGGTGTTGTTTATACTTTATTTACTAAATATGGGAGCCAAGAGGTTGGGATGTGTACTGCAGACTGCATCGGTTCTGCTACCTAGCCATAAAGATGAATGTATGAACTGGTAGAGGACATTATCTTTCCAAGCTCCCCATAGAAGGCTACAGATGTGTCCCCCTTACCGTTCCTCTCGCCTCGACCCGATTAAAGATGACCGATAATCTGTTGGGAGTTGTTTATACTATATAATATCAAAAGATTATGGCCGCTCACCGCCTCTCCTGTGGGTGCATGAGACTGCTACTTGGCAACACAGCCCAAGCAAGGTGCAAAAAAGATAAATATCCAGCACACGGACGGGTTACCAGTCCACAAAGTCTTTACTCATTGAAAAGAAGACTCTATAGTCCATATAAACCAACATGTTTAAGGCTACATGCTCTTTATTACAGTACCATAAGTTTTACTTAAAGGTAAGACTAGACTGTGCAACTATAGATTTGGCAAGAACCAGGTTTGGTCCAGATTTCAAAAACTAATTTGGATTAGTTAGTTTTTAAACGTTTTATGATTTGTTTTCAATCATTTTGTCCTTGCTCCTAAGCGGTCAGGTAATCAGTCATGTAATATACATCACATCATATATTGGAGTAGGAGCTCAATATCCCAGTGTACTGCACACGATTCCCCCTGCTCCTGTATACACTTTGCATGGACAGATGTAAGACAATTGGGACGTTTCCAAATACAAATTGAAATATAAAACTAAAGTCAAACACACTAAATAGGATAACAAAGGAATCTTGGGTAATTCTTAATTTATTTTTATGCATGACCCATGAATTCCAATGAGAAGCCATTGCATTACTATTCAGTTCTATAGGGGTTGTGGCACAAGCACTACACAATGAACAGAGCCAACCACTTCTGGTTGGAGCCGCAGGTTTGCCAAATGGCTGATTGTTGAGATTAGTATCAGTGTCAACTAATCAGACATTGAAGGCTTATCCTATGGATAGACCATCAATATTACGTGAGAGTGAGCAGCAAAGAGGTCAGGATGCCTTCAATTTCTCTAAGAATTCAGCCATGGTCTACGATGCAAATAGACTTGTCACAACCCTGCTCAGGAGAACAATATGAACTCTCCGGCTACCATTCCTTGGTGGCAGCTCAAAGTCCTCAAGCAAAACTTCAGAGCCAGCTCCATCATAGAGTAGTGGAGTGGACAGGTTAAAACTAGAGAGATAACTGGAGAGAAAATACCAGCAGACAGCCACCATAACAATCAAGAGTTAGCTATGGTGGCACAAGGAAAGCCACACGAATAACCAGAGTGAGACAACCAGAATAACAGCTAGTGTGGGGCTAAATAGCCACGGAACAGAAGACAGCTTGAGCCCCTTAGCCATCATTTCCGTAACCCACAGAGGAGCTAACCTCAACCTCAAGCTAACCTTCCCACCAGCTTAGATGCAATTTCTATTCTTTAATATTCTTCAACCCCAGGAGCCACATTCTTACACGTCTTTTCCATGTTTTACCAATGACAAATTTACAAGCAATTAAATGGAAGATGTTTCTGTATCTCGGCATACTGTACTTAAGCAGCAGTTTCTATGCCGACAAACAACGTCTATTCATTAACTTGCAAATATTCCGATTGTACAAGACAAACTGGAAAAGCTTCCAGACTCTGCTCCAGCAGAGAAAGCCGAGGTTAAATTGTTATTATATATATAAAAAAAAATGTTATCTACCAGGCAGCGATAATTATTTTACAAAACTTTATAATGTACTTGGGTGCAAAGTAAAAAGTAAAACGTAGAAATAACAAGGTGTAGAACTCGAAAATGAAAAACATGATAAAGTCATGCCTAAATTCTTTTTTATTTTTAATAAAAAATAAATAAATAAATATATATATATATATATATATATATATATATATATATATATATATACAGTGGTGCCTTGGATTACGAGCATAATTCGTTCCGGGACCGTGCTTGTAATCCAAATCCACTCATATACCAAAGCAAATTTTCCCATAAGAAGTCATTGAAATGTAGACAATTGGTTCCACACCCCAAAAATCATTTTATAATCATTATAGCAGCAGTGTGTATAGCAGAGTGTGAGTGCAAGCACATTATAGCAGCAGTGTGTATAGCTGAGTGTGAGTGCAAGCACATTATAGCAGGAATAGAGAGGATGGGAAACACAAGGACTGATAGAAACTGCAGGGAGCATGAAGGAATGAGCAGGGCAGATGTGGACACAGTATAGAAGCACTATCTGTCCGGGGAGAGAGGGGTTAAAGCTATAAAGAGATTACCCCCACAGTCCTGTCCCCTGATGCAAGCCCTAGCCTGAAGTGGATCTGCTATAAATTGGAAGGTGAGAGAGACTTCCTGGGTCAGAGTACTGTGCTGCAGACCCCGCTATGCAGGCCATGCCCCTCCCCCACTCACGCTCCCACCCAATACCAGGAGCTCTTAAACCAAAGCAATGCTCTTAAACCAAGTCACAATTTTGAAAAACTGTGAGCTCTTCTTGCAAAATGCTCTTAAACCAAGTTACTCTTAAACCAAGGTACCACTGTATATAAAACTAAACATAAAGGCCTCATTTTTAGGTAATATGATGGTGAATTGTTAGTAATGGATAGAGGCAGATATGTAAATATTCCAATTAAAGTACAAATGTGTCCAACCTTACCTTTCAGGGAATTTTTTTAAGGACTCCAATAACTCATGAGTTGTGATTAACAGACTTGCCGAAAGTTTGGGTTCAGCAATGGTCGTCTGAATCCAAACGCCCGGTATTTGACTCCCTGCATCTGAAGAGGTTGGATGCAGCCCTAGTTAGTGTTGAGCAACCAAGCTCGGTCAAGCATAGTGCTCGATCAAGCTTAAGGGTGCCTGATCGAACTCGATGCTTGATCAAGCACCTTGTGGTGCTGGGGTAAAGGTGACCACACATCTTCAATAACTGAGGGCCGAAAGGCTGTCAGTTATATCTCTCGACGACCGTTATAACTTATTTCATTTTCTCAGTCTAACTTTTGTATATTTCATCCCTGTTTAAATGAAATGTAAAAATTTGAACGGAAAGATGTAATAGGTTTCTGCAAGACCTCCGGCAGTATGCAAGTGACAGCATACCCCTAGAGTTCTAATGTGTCTTGCAGAAACCTATTATATTTTTTTTGTTCATATATTTTTTTGTTGTATATTTCATTTAAAGAAACCTTCAAGGGACAAAATATACAAAAAAATTAAAACGTAAAATTAAGTAAGGTAACCAGGCACCTGGCTAAATGCTTAATGTGTCACTGTTGTTTTACAAAACTTTTGACATGTCATAGAAATGTTGAATGTTTTAATCGGCCTGGGTCTGGGTGTTCAGACCCATACCAATGGGGAGTCGGGAGAAGACCACACTAAGCGGGGTCCTCTTCTGGCTCTGTTTCACGTGATCAGTCGGACTTATAATGGAGTTCTATGGAACCTGACTGATAAGTCCAACTGATCAAGTGACACAGAGTCGGGAGAGGAGAGGGTTTAGCGCGATCTTCTCTTGGCTCTATCTCCTGATCGGTTCCAGTGCGATCAAAACTTTTGACATGTATCAATGACATGTCAAAAGTTTTGTGAAAGGACAGTGGCACTTAATTTCAAAGGGATTTGTTACTCCAATCGTGCATGAGAGCACTAGAGCCTTTTAGTACTCGCTCAACCCTCCCCTATGTAAGTCTATGGGCCCATAGAACAGTGAGAAAGACATAGGGGGGCATTTATTAAGTCCGGCGTTTTTTACGCCGGACTTAAAAATGCCCCTGCAGCTCCGGCGCTACGGAGATTTATGTAGAGGCGGACTGACTGTACATAAATCCTGTGCGCGCCAGTGCGCACCGCCGAAAACCTACGCCAGCTGAGGACTGGAGTAGGTTTTCGGCGTATATTTGGGCGGAACGGATGGTAAATCGCACGGACTCTGAGTCCGCGCCCTCCGTTCCGCCCACTACACGCCCCCTTTCCGCCCCCCTGGCGTACTCGTCGGAAAGTGCCGAAA
The DNA here is from genome assembly GCF_027789765.1 of Dendropsophus ebraccatus. Lineage (NCBI taxonomy): Eukaryota > Metazoa > Chordata > Amphibia > Anura > Hylidae > Dendropsophus > Dendropsophus ebraccatus. The sequence goes on from NC_091458.1 coordinate 18,178,108, forward strand.
ATCATCCGTTCGCAGGATGATACATGTGGCCCATAGCCCACATAAATCTTAAAGGGGTTATCCAGCGCTACAAAAACTGTTGTCTCCAGTTTGGGTGGGGTTTTGAAACTCAGTTCCATTGAAGTAAATAGAGCTTAATTGCAAACCGCACCTGAACTGGAGACAACAGTAGGGGGAAAAGTGGCCATGTTTTTGTAGCGCTGGATAACCCCTTTAAGGGGAAGTGATTGTTCCAAAGTAAGATAAGTCCCTGGCCCAATTAAAGCCCCATATGGTTCTTTGGTAGGCTATAAAGAACTAACAATTTTTAACAGTTTTTTATACATATATTTTTTGAACTTTGGCAACCTCTACCCATCTTTTTAATGCCCTTTTATACCAAGTCTAGCCAATAACCATCAATAAGACATTCACCATCCCTCCCTTCTTGTCTCTGGTCTTTTTTTTTTTATCATTTTACAATTTGCATTTTCATTCTTTGCTTTGTGTTGTCTAAAAACTCTGAAATTAACTTGTCTTTTGTCAGGAAATAAAGCCACAGCGAGAGTTAATTAATAGCCAGTAAAATCAAGTAGGGGCTATTCATCGGCAGGTAACTAGAGACCAAAAATCGAGGATTTTCAGGCGAGTACAGGGTCACGCCTCTTGCCTTTAACTGGAGATAAAGGATAACAAAAAGCCAACGGGTAATATTCATGCCGAAGGTAAAGAGGTGGAATTTGTTAGACGCTCTATTGAAGCTCGCTATGGTTCGACAATGAAGCTTTACAAGAACAGAGCTCATAATTCAAGCGTGAAGTCAATAATTCACATATTTTCATTAAAGTTAGAAATCCTTGTGTGATTCGAGGTAGTCAGAAGGCACCGGGGAGGAACGCAGCTCATCATTGGCAAGCAGGACATTAATATGCACTTACAAGTCTACTCCTCCGATACTCCGGAGCGATCTGCTAAATTAATTACATACATTTTGAATTTCAACAAACATTTAAAAGAAAAGATGCCGTTAATTAAAATGTGGTTCCTGGAGAGTTCTGTGACTCATTCCTCTAAATCTATTTGCTTCATAACATTGTGATGGAAGTATTCAAGTAGAAGCTCCTAGATAGAGATGAGCAAAGCAAATCTTCCGTACCGAGATTCGTTCCAAACTTTGCAAAAAGTTTGGCTCGGTACCAAACCAAAGTTTGGAACAAGTTCGTAAAAAGTTTGTAAAGATGACGACCAAACCTGTCCGCACTCCCTTGGTGTTCTCCGGGTCTGCAGTGTCTCCAGCCACCTTCATCCTGCTCAGCCAATTACTGACCGAGACAGGACAGCGCCACGGCCAGTGATTGGCTCTTGTTTTGAGAGTGACAGCCCACTAAGGCAATCACTGGCTCCGGCGCTGTCCTGTCTCAGTATCAGTAAGTCAGTGATTAACTGTTTTTGTGTGGCGGGGTTAAGGTAAGCTTCAGAAAAACTGTAACGTTATATAAAATTCGGCAAACCTGCCATACCGAAAGTTTGCTCAGCTCTACTCCTGGAGCAAAAATGAGGACTGCAGTTAACTATTTATGTTCGTTATCATAGCTGCTAAGCCCTATATAGTACACAGGAAGTACCTCCTAGAGGAGTGAGGATTGTAACTACTATAAGGTTATGGTGAGAGAGGTCTGGCACCAAACTAAGGCTGCCACCATAGAAGAACAGACCAAATGGATCAATATTGGCTCCACATATCTATGAGTTTGAGAAGGTGGAGATCTGGCTTACACCCTCTAAGCCTGGTATTTACACACACAAAAATAAAGTTCACACTCACTTGACTATTGAGGGAAAAGTACAAAACGTCAAATAAATAGTTAAATTCTCAAAAAAGCCATATAAGCATAGCAGTATAAAAAAGAGCTGAGAGGCTAAAATGTTATATCATTTTTTATAATTTTTTAAACTCATCTCAGGTTCTATTTAAGAGTTCCTATTGATATGATATTGTGTTTAATTAGTTTCATATGGAATTGCAGCCTTTTAACTAAACTAAAGGAAAGATAAGGATGGACACATTTGTATGTTCACAGTGATTCCAGCAGCAGAATAGTGAGTGCAGCCATGGATTATAGTACAGGATGCAACTCAGGATCAGTAATGTAATGTATGTACACAGTGATCTCACCAGCAGAATAGTGAGTGCAGCTCTGAATTATAATACAGGATGTAACTCAGGATCAGTAATGTAATGTATGTACACAGTGACCCCCACCAGCAGAATAGTGAGTGCAGCTCTGGAGTATAACACAAAATTTAAACCTTTAATGTATGCAATGCACCTCCCTCTTTTTTTATGATTATTCTTTTTTTTTTTTTTTCTTTTTTAACACTGAATATAAAGCTAACTACAGTATCTTTGTGGCATCCATGTTGGCTATGTAAGCCACTGTGAATATCTATGTTTTTCCACTTACTAGAGGTGGAGAGTAAATGAGAGCGTATTACCGCACTTAACCTCTAATAAATGACTGCAGTAACTCTAACCAGCATTACATATTATTTGCTTAGGTACATAATGGGTTGGAAAGTGAGACTCCTCTGTTTTCCCAGTACGGAATAAAGAGGATAGAAATGGAAGTGTGTCTCTATATCTGGGGCCGATAACACAATAACAGGAGTAGGAGCACGAAATATGGCGAGTCTTATCAGTCCCATGGGAAATTAGGTTGGAGCTGGTTTGGGTATTTTTAAAACCTGTATCTTTTTCATCTTTCTCGGAGAGGTACATTAGCACAGAGGTGAATTGAAACAGGAAAATCTATGTAAAAATGAGCTTATGGGAGTCATTACTCTCCTATGTACATAAACGTCCCTCATCCTGCTGGAGGATTAGATGAGAGTTTAAGAAATCCATTATAATACTAAATTGAGTTGATGGAGTCAATATGAGCATTTATCTGCTGGAGTATAGTGGGACACCAAAGGTTAAACGCTCTGGGGTGGCCGTCCAAAGATCCGCTTTATTTCCCATAAGCCGCATTTAAGAGATGACTAGGCACCTTGTATAAATATTTTTGCCCTTATGGGATTATTATGGGGAAATTTTTGAAATTTAAATATCAGATCATTTATATTTATACTTATAGTACTTGCAGTGTTGTAGTGTTATGCAGGTTAAGAAAAACATGGACGCTGTCTTCTAGAAACACCACCACTCTTGTCCTCCGGGTGTGGGTTTATAGCTCAGTTCCATTGATGTGTTGCAATACAACTCACAACCTGGGGACAGGGGTGGTGCTGTTTTTTGTTTGTTCAGGAAAGTTGTTGTGTTTTTTTCTAATCCTGGAAAATCCCTTTAAGAGCTTCATTTTTATGCATGACATTGAGTTGGGCACTATTATTGTGGGTTCTGGTTCATGCCTTTACCCTGTACAATTGTTGAATGTCTAAATATTGGACCAGTAGATTTACTAGAATTTACTCCTGAAATAATAATAATAGTAGTAGTAGTAGTAGTAGTAGTAGTAGTAGTAGTAGTAGTAGTAGTAGTAGTAATGATAATTATAATAATAACATAAACAACAACAATAATTGTACAGTACAAGGTGGATTTTGAACCTGTAGAACCAACAAACAATTTAATGTCCCAATTGGAGTCAAACGTCCTGAAACTAATCTCAAGAGTCACTATTATCTATAAAATAACTATGCCTGGTGCATTATATTCAGGACTTTGCTATTCATCCTGCAAATGTATGAATAATGGTGTTGAGCTAGCAGTAGAATTCTTGTGTGCTTAACTGGAGTAACAAACTCCATTGAAGTCAATGGCAGACTCAATGGCAGATGCTCTGCAGAATTAGGCTATGTTCACACAACGTAAGTTCTGCGGTAATCACAGCCGTTGTTGCAACTGGCGTGATTAGTATGGAACTTACATAGTGTTGCAGGCTAAGAGAATCCCAGCCGGAGTGTATACACATAGTATACTCTCCGGCCGGGATCCCTAGCGGCCCAGCGAGAAACTGATATGTCAGTTTTCTGCAGCCGCTATTCAATGAATAGTGGCCGCAGAAAACCCTGTCAGATCACACAATGGAGCGCGTGACTCCGGCCGAATGCACCACATCACAACTTAGCGGCACTAAAGATCATCCGGCCGTTCCATGACCCGGCCAGGTCACTGAAGGGCTGTTCTCATACAGCGTCTGAACATAGCCTTACTATAAGTAGAAATAATATTTTGAGGTCAGGAGGTGACTTGTGCTCTTTAGAAGAGTCGAGCATTAATTACTTTATATGGTGCCCGAACTTTTAAACAGAGCCGGACTTTCAAACAGTGCCGGACTTCTCCTTTAAGCCACCACTGGCCATGTTCATTAGGTTTGAACTGTTCTGGGTATAAAAAAAATTGTCTTGAAATAAATTTAAACCCATGTAAGTAATTTTTATGTTTCGGCAGCTCTACGTGCGCTGTATATAATGTGAGATAAATAAGGTAATTTGTTTCTGTTTAGATAATATTTTCTTCACAATCCTTCACATTTATTTCCATACTTCAGAGGTGCAAATTATCTCACTTTTTCCATTGCCTTTACATCTACATCAATACAGTGCTAAAATCATTCTCCAAATTGCTGCACGGAGAAGACTATTATAAGACTATTAACACTGTGTAAACTGATCAGCCAATACATCAAAATACTGGGCCTATTTGGTGTGGAATTCCCTCCACCCCTGTGACCCCAAAACAGCTTTCACCCTATCAAGGCTTGGGTTCCAAAAGACCTCAAGGTGTCCCGTGGCATCTGCACCAAGATGCGCAGTGAGGTTCGAGGTGAAGCAGTAAAGAGCAACATGGCCCCTCTACTGCCACCAATGGTTGTGTCAGGAACTGCAGGGTGACTAAAGCCCTGGTCCCTGCATAAATACAGAATACCCGCTGATGTCTATATAATACATGCTAGCAATGAAATGGACATGGGTCTTGGGGAAGCTGTCAGTGTCACGAGCACCACTGATACAGAGACCGCTTCACCAACTGTAATATAATGTATTTTACAGACATCAAGGGAGGATTAGTATTACTAGCACTGTATGCAGATATGTAACTGTGTCGGGACAGGGGCTTGAGCAGACCTGCAGTTCCTGATACAGCCATTGGTGGCAGCAAAGGGGCCATCTTGCCCTTGACTAGATGTGGTGGCTTTCAATATGTTCTGGACATAGCCTAAAGAATAGGCTTTCTTACTAGAGATGAGCAAAGTTTTCATTTATTATTATTATTATTATTATTATTTATTTATAAAGCGCCCTTAATTCCAGAGTGCTATACAATAAAAAGGCAACAGGCAGGAACAATACAAGATCAGAAGACATTACGTGAAGGCAAAAGACAGACTGGTACATGGGGGAAGAGGACCCTGCCCGCGAGGGCTCACAATCTATAGGGTATAGGGAGAGAAACAGGAGGTAAAGTGCAGCCATTCAAGTGTGATGCAGAGTTATTGTAGGTTGTAGACTAGTTTGAAGAGATGGGTTTTCAGGTTACTTTTGAAGGACATGATCGTGGATGAGAGACGGATGTGTTGGGGTAGCGCGTTCCAGAGTATGGGGGAGGCTCGGGCAAAGTCTTGGAGGCGGTTGTGCGAGGTACGAACAAGGGGGGAGCGCAGACGGAGGTCACTGGAGGATCGAAGGTTGCATGAGGGACGGTAGCGGGATATCAGGTCAGAGATGTACGGAGGGGACAGGTTGTGGATGGCCTTGTATGTCATGGTCAACAGTTTAAAGTGAATACGTTGGGCAATGGGGAGCCAGTGGAGGGATTGGCAGAGGGGAGAGACTGAGGCAAAGCGAGGGGAAAGGTGGATTAGTCTGGCAGCAGTGTTAAGGATAGACTGGAGGGGATCAAGGGAGTTAGCTGTAAGGCCAGAGAGGAGGATGTTACAGTAGTCCAAGCGGGAGATAATGAGAGCATATACCAATAGTTTGGTGGAGTCAGGGGTGAGGAAAGAGCGGATTCTGGAAATGTTTTTGAGGTGAAGGCGGCAGGAGGTGGTCAGGGCCTGAATATGTGGTTTAAAGGACAGGGCAGAGTCAAAGGTGACCCCAAGGCAGCGGACTTGGGGGACAGGGGACAGAGTGCAGCCATTGATAGTGATTGACAGATTAGAAGGCGGGATGGAGCGAGATGGGGGAAAGATGATAAGTTCTGTTTTGTCCATGTTGAGTTTTAGAAAGCGGGAGGAGAAGAAGGAGGATATGGCCGATAGACACTGGAATCCTGGATAGCAAATAGGTGACATCCGGACCAGAGAGGTAGATCTGAGTGTCATCAGCGTAGAGGTGGTAGCTGAAGCCGTGAGACTCTATGATATGTCTCAGGCCAGAGGTGTAGATGGAGAAGAGGTCCAAGTACAGAGCCTTTGGGAACACCAATAGTAAGGAGACGAGGAGAGGAGGTGGTGTGAGAATGGGAGACACTAAAAGTGCGGTTGGAGAGGTAAGAGGAGATCCAGGAGAGGGCTAGGCTAGTGACACCAAGGGATGAGAGGATTTGTAAGAGGAGAAAATGGTCAACTGTGTCGAAGGCAGAGGATAGGTCAAGGAGAAGGAGCACAGAATATTGGCGTGAGGTTTTGGCAGTCAGCAGGTCATTAGCCACTTTGGTGAGGGCGGTTTCTGTGGAGTGGTGGGGGTGGAAGCCAGATTGCAGGGAGTCAAAAAGCGAGTTGGATGAAAAATGGGAGGAAAGTTCATGGTAGACATGTTGTTCCAGGAGTTTTGAGGCAAAGGGGAGAAGAGAGATGGGGCGGTAGCTGGATAAGGAGGTAGGGTCAAGGGATGGCTTTTTGAGGATGGGTGTGATGGTTGCATGTTTGTATGGAGATGGGAAGACGCCAGAAGTTAGTGATAGATTGAAGAGATGAGTTAGTGCTGGGACAAGTGCTGAGGAGAGGTTGGGGATAAGGTGGGATGGAATTGGGTCAAGTGCGCAGGTGGTGAGATGTGATGTGGAGAGTAGTTTGGAGAGATGTTCTTCTGTGATGGTGGAGAGGTGAGTTAGTGGGGACGGGCAGTAGACAGGCATGAGGGGGGGGGCTGAGGGGACTGTGAGGTAAAGCTTACCCTGATGTCATCGATTTTTTGCTTGAAGAATGTGGCGAAGTCCTCAGAAGAGATGAGGGATGTGGGGGGTGGCAGTGGGGGGCGAAGAAGAGAGTTGAAGGTGTTAAACAGTTGCCTAGGGTTGTGAGATAAGGAAGATATGAGGGAAGAAATGTAATCCTGTTTAGCAGAAGTGAGGGCAGATTTGAACTCAAGGAGTGCTCTCCTGTATGTTTAGAAGTGTTCCTCAGAGTTGGTCTTCTTCCATCGCCGCTCAGCAGCTCTGGACACTCTCCTTAGTTCTTTGGTTAGCTCGGTGTGCCAAGGCTGTCTGTTCGTGCTTCGTGTTCTCTTTTTCGTGAGAGGGGCAACAGAGTCAAGGGCTGAGGTTATTGTGGAGTTGTAGAAGGTTGCGGCTGTGTCAGTGTCGTTCAGAGAGTGTATGGTGGAGAGAAGTAGAAGGGAGTCAGAGAGTGTTTGAATGTTGAGGTTTCTAAAGTTCCTGCGAGGGTGGGCAAGTTTCTGGACTGGGGGGGGGGGCAGATGAAGAGAGGAGAAACAAGAAAGTTAGGAGGTTGTGGTCAGAGATGTGGAGAGATGTGCTGGTGAGGTCAAGTATGGGGCAGAGGCGGGAGAAGATGAGGTCCAGTGTGTGGCCCTTTTTGTGAGTGGCCATAGAGGACCACTGTGTAAGGCCAAAAGAGGAGGCTAGGGATAGGAGTTTAGAGGCGGGTGATTTGGTCGTGTCGATGGGGATGTTGAAGTCGCCCATGATGATGGTGGGAATATCTGTTGAAAGGAAATGCAACAGCAAAGTGTTGAACTGGTCAAGGAAGGTGGTTGCGGAGCCTGGTGGTCGGTAGATGACGGCCACTTGGAGGTTAGAGGGGGAATAGATACGGATAGAGTGTACTTCAAAGGAGGTGTGGGTGAGAGCAGGGAGAGGAGGGCTTGGGGTAAAGGAGCAGTTGTCCATTAGCAGCAGGCCAACCCCGCCACCCGGCTTATTGCCAGGGTGAGGGGTGTGAGTAAACTGGAGCCCACCGTAGGAGAGCGCAGCAGGGGAAGCAGTGTCAGCGGGGGACAGCCATGTTTCAGTTATGCCTAGGAAGAAGAGATTGTGGTAAAGAAAGAGATCATGTATGAATGTAGGTTTATTGCAGACAGAGCGTGCTTTCCAGAGTGCAGCAGAGAAAGGGACAGGGGGAGGGGGGTCAGGACGGATGCGTATGGTGTTAGAGGGGTGCTGCCGTGATCTAGAAGAATGTGGGCGAAAGAAGAGCAGTGGAGTAGATGAGATCAGGTGGGGAGGGCCAGGGTTTGGTGAAATGTCTCCAGCAGTGAGAAGTAGCAGAGACAGAGACAGTAGGTGTGAGTAGGTAAGAGGGTGCGGGCATTGAGAGCATTTACAGGTAAAGGTTTTAGTGTATGGAAAGAGGATAAAAGGAGGGGTGAGATCAGCAGGTAAAAGAGCTGGAGAAATAAAGAGATTGTTACTTGGTGTGGGGAGTGGAGGGTTAACACAGAGTTTGAGGATAATGGAAGCAAAGGTGAAAGCCAAGATAAACATTGTGAGCAAAGAGAGGGGGAGGAGATGAGAATATGGTGGAGTGTTACCTTTGGTGTAAATTCTGGTATTAATTCATTTTTCACACTTAAATGTCTCACTTAGATGGACTCACAGATGACCAGGGTCACATATGACCCAGAGTCCAGCATACATAGGGATTTAGCAATCACTAGTACCAGGTGTAGTACATGGGGTGGGTGGGGACTGGAGTTGAGTGAAGACAGGGGAAACAGATAAACAAAGCTAATGAAAACAAACTATTACGGCTCAGTGGGGTCGGGGTTAAAAAGTTGTCTTATACACCGGAAAATACCGTATATGTGTATTTCCCCCTTTTGTTTTGAGATAAAAGGTTGTCCTGAGATCTTTGATTCACCCTATACATTCACTCAATGATACTGTAGGTTTAGATTTTCACCATAACATACGAGACCCAATGGTGGCACCCAAGCCCTGTTGCTTAAAGGGACCCAATGCCTCAGATACCGGTATGATAAATAACACTTGGTCGGTAGAGGGTCCATTTACAGATTTTGCTTTGGGACCCTGGGACTTACTGTTATGTCTCTGCCCAATGAGCCCAGTAGTAGTATCCTATCCGATTAATGGCATCTATATAGTAGAATATAAGTACCTCCATGGGTTAAGGTTCACAATAATATACTAATATACCATCACTAATGACATTTGTGCATTTAGCGACTATATCCTCTAGTTCTACAAAGCGATATAATTCTTGCGTCCCCCAACTGTTTCTTCTATCATTCACTCGCAACTCTTTAACCTTAACAGTTGACAGTGCATTACAATGAAATACTTGTTTCAACATCAGCGTCTCAGAGGAATAGAGTTCTGTTAAAATCTTAATAACTACTCAGCGTGCCGCTAATGGCTATTTATAATCAGCCAGACTAAATACTTCACAAACTAGAAACATGGCATATGTGGGTGTAGTCTGGGATACAAAGCTATCTCCATTTCAAAATCAACAAAAAATACATTTTAAGGATAAAAAAAAAAAACTTTTAGAGCAAAAAAAAAATTATTTACATATGTATATCTGATAATTATGGGACTAATTATAAAATGATTGCCAACAATGTCAAGGTCAGAAAAAAGTGTCTTTTACTGACAGCTGATCTCTAGGGATCGCTGGCAGTAGAGCTGATTTTGGTTGCTTATTTTTCTGCAGTGGCCACTACAGGAGAAATGGTGCATTACACGTGGTAATGAATTAGATAGGTAATTAAATAAAACTAACCCCCCATGATATATAACTTACTATATATGATATATAACTTACTATAGTGTTATGACTAATAGTGCTGGCTTCAGAGTGTTTTTGCTTGTGCAATGCAGTCATTCCCAGTGTGTGTTGTCTCAATCTCCCCCAGATTCACACTTTGTCTCCCAAGACAATGCTTCATCCTCGGCTTGGCTGGATCTTGTCTCTAAGCTTAAGTCCCACCTTCCCTGTTATGTCATCTTACCTGATATATATATATATATATATATATATATATATATATATATATATATATATATATATATATTGCTTTTGCAGACTTGCTGTGTGTGAAGTAAGAGTCTGCTTTGTAAAGCAATGTTATGAAGCAGCACTGGACGGGGAACTGGCAGGAGTTCTGTGGGAGGGCTGCGATGGAGAGCTTAGAGAAAGCAATGCATTATGGGAATTGTAATGTTTAATAACTGCTCAACCAGGAATAACAGTGTTTATCTGACAATCACAGTGATATTATTAAAAACTTTTTCAAATCTCAAAACTATTCACATCAGCTGGTGTCACTGAGTTATATAGATTTGTAAATTACTTCTGCCACCACTGTCCATGTCAAGAACTGTCCACAGCAGGAGAGGTTTTCTTATCAAATCTCTTTTATTAAAGACATATATTTTCATATAAACACAGGATACAACATAAGGGATGGAAAACAGAGAGGGGGCCTCCGCAACCTGCCACATAAGCATATAAGTAAACCAGATAAACATGGATTGGGGTGACCCCCGGAGAGTGACGGTTCAGTGATGGACCTAGGGGCAGTTGGGAGAGGGGGGGGGGGGGGGGTAGGTGTACAAGAGGGACAAGGGAGGGGATAGCTAGGATACAATGGGCAACATAATCAGGGGGGTGGGGAGTAATGGGGTTGAACGTGTGAGCAAACTACTGAGAAGAGGATGGGCTAAAGTGCCGTTGCAGTAGAGATGTCCAGGGGGACCATAAGTTGGAGTGCTTATCATGAGAAAGGGTTTGCCAACTACAGACCTCCTCCAAGCGCCTAATATCTTTAACTTTCTCTATCCACCTGGCAACTGGGGGGGGGGGAGAAGTTGACCTCCAATATAAGGGTATCATCATTTTGGCTGCAGCCAGTAGTTGCGTAACTAGGTTCTCTCTTTTAGGAGAAAAATGGGCGGAAGGCGTCCACAGCAGGACTAGTTCAGGGGTGATGTCCAAGGTGGGGCCTGGTAGTTGTGCAATTAGCGTTAAGATCTGGTCCCAGAAGGGCCGGATGAGTGGGCAGAACCACCAAATATGTTTTAGACACCGCCAGCAAAGGTCATTAGGGGTAACGCCATGGTCAAATAGGAAAGCTGGGGTTCTATACCAGCGAGAGAACAGTTTAAATGAGGATTTCTGAATGCGGATACAGGGGGAAAAAACGTGTGAATGTATCTTCATGAATTTAGCTTGGTCTGCTGTGAAGGAGGTCTGCAATTCCCGTTCCCACTCACAAAGGCAACCTGGCAGTTGGTCATCCGGAGGGGATATGAGACCTGTATAAATTTTAGAGATGGGCCTCAGTGGGTTAGTAGGAAAAAGTACAAGTCTCTCCAGCCAGTTGATACCTCTCAGGTTCAGAGTAGATGAAACATAGGTCTGGCAAAGGTTCTGGATATGCTGAGATTGGAAGTGCCTGGCAGGTAGTAGGGTAGACACATCGAGTGGATTGAGTTGTCTAAACAGGTCTCTGAGGCGATGCTTAGCTAAGTGATTCCACAGGGGAGGTGGGGGGGCTAAAGAGTTAGAATGAAGAGCGGGTAGAAGGTGGAGAGGGGTAAGCGGGGAGGGGATGGAGAAGGTGTCGGCCCAACCGCACAGGTCCTTGAGGACTGAAAGGGTAGTTGACAGCAAGGGGCAGTTATGTAGTAAAGTCGATATGGGGAGGCCTAGCGGGGTTAGAGGCAGCACGAACTAGGGAGAGCCATCTAGCCAGATGAGAGGCCTCGTAGTACTTCCTGAGGTCAGGGAGGGCAAACCCTCCATGAGACTTGGGGAGGGTGAGTTTGTCATAGGCTATACGAGGTTTGCTATTACGCCAAAGGAAGCGAGAAAAGGTCCTCCTCACATTAGTGAAGTAGGTTTTCGGGATATGGACTGGGGCACATTGAATAAGATACAAGAGCTGCGGCATAATGTAGGCTTTTAGATAGTTCTTCCTCCCTACCCTTGACATAAAAGGAAGCTGGAAGTTTTTAAGCTGAGAGGAGATCTTAGAGAGTAGGGGGGGGGGGGGGGGAAGTTAACTGAGAATAGGTGGGAGGGGTTGGGGGGGATAAATATGCCTAAATATTTGATGCCCTTGTCTGGCCATAGGAAGGGGTAGTGGGCTTTCAAGTAGGAGATCACAGAGGCGGGGGCAGAGACGTTTAGTGCTTCAGACTTAGAATAATTCTAAGTCGGAGACCTGGCCAAAAGTATTAAAAATATCCATCAGGGCTGGAAAAGAGGTTTTGGGGTTAGAAAGAAATATTAGGAGGTCATCAGCAAAGGCAGCCGTGGAATGTTCTAATGAGCCTACCCGTAGGCTGGAGATTTGGGGATCAGAGCGGATTTTTTGTATAAGAGTTTCCATAACCAGGGTGAAAAGGGAGAGGGGCAGGGGGCAGCCCTGACGGGTACCATTAGTTATGTGAAATATCGGGGAGAGGGTGCCATTTATTTTTAGTTTAGCATAAGGGGAGGAATATAGGGAGAAGATAGCGGAGACGAAAGAAGGGGGTAGAGCAAATTTCAGGAGAACATGCTTCATATAAAGCCAGTTAACTCTATCAAAAGCCTTCTCGGCATCAGTACCGAGAAGGACTAATGGGGTCTTAGTAGATTTAGCAAAGTGTGTGGCAGCTATCACCCTATTCGTGTTATGTTTACCTTCCAGGTAAACATACCTTCCAGGTACAAAACCCGCTTGTTCCTCGCCAATGAGGAAAGGTAAAAGGCTGCTCAGTCTGGAGGCCAATATTTTAGTCCACCATTTGACATCTGTGTTGAGGAGAGAAATAGGGCGATAGCTGCCACACAGTTCTGGGTCTTTCCCCTCTTTGGGAATGATAGTGATATGAGCTTCTAAAGCCTGTTTAGGAAGGGGGTTGCCCATTAAGAGAGAATTACAGAGGGAAACAAAGCGGGGTATGAGGATATCACTGAATTTTTTATAATATAAGATGGGAAAGCCGTCGGGGCCGGGGGCTTTGCCTGTGGGGATCGAGCCGAGGACCCTCTCCACCTCCTCCAGGGTAATAGGGCTAAAAGGGAGGATTGTTGGGAGGGAGACAGGGAAGGCAAAGAGACAGAGTTCAGGAAAGAGTTAATCAGAGACAAGTGTTTAGCCTAGGCAGCCTCAGAAGGTGAGGGACGTAGATTATAGAGAGACTGGTAAAAGGCGGAGAACTCAGAGGCAATGTCCTCTGTCCTAGTAACCCAGGGGCCCTTGGAGGAGCGAATGGCTCCAATGTGGGACTGAGTAGCTCGTTTTCTCAGCAGAAACGAGGTAAGTCGTGAACATTTATCACCGTGTAGATAAAACTTACATTTAGATCTCATGAAGGCTCTAGCAGTTTGCGCATTGAGTAGGTCTTTGAGCTGGTTACGTAAGGAGGTTAGATCAGCCAAAGTTTGAGTCACTCTGGATTTCTTGTGGAGGGGTTCTAAAATAGAAATTTGTGAGAAAAGGGAGTTAAGTCGTTTCATTTTTTCCTTTTTCCTGGCCGAGGCCAGGGCAATGAGTTCTCCCCTCATCACTGCCTTGTGGGTTTCCCACAAAATGGGGGCAGAAATGACAGGAGAGTCATTTTCAGCAAAAAACTATTTAAGTTTTGTCTGTATATCGGTGGAGCATTGGGGATCACTGAGGAGTGTTTTGTTCAGTGCCCACTGCATAGGTCTGTGCTCCTCAAGTATGGAGATTGTGATATTACCTACCTCAGCAGACCTCACCTTTTGGCAGATCCTTTGGGATATAAAAAGAAAGTCAATCCTGTGATACGAGTTCCTGGGGTCAGAATAGAAGGAAAAGTCTCTTCCTGTGGGGTGCAATAATCTCCAGACATCGACCAGGTGCATTTAGGCTAAGTCGCTTTTCAAGCAACCTAGTTTGCGGTAGGAAACATGTGAGGAGGTAGAGGTCGAGTCCAGGGATGGTTCCAGAGGGGTGTTGAGATCTCCACCAACCACACAGGTCCCCTCTGCGAAAGTAGAAAAGAGCAGTAGAGTGTCACAAATCCAAGGAATGGGGTCTGCATTGGGGGCGTACAGACATGCAAAGGAGAACTTTTCATGTGCAATGGAACCTTTGAGAAAGAGGTATCTGCCATTAGGGTCAGTCTGCTGAACGGAGAGGATAAATGGAACATGTTTAGAGATGCCAATGCTTACGCCAGCCACTGCTTTGTCAGGGTGTGGGCAGTGAAACCACTGGGAAAAGACTGCGGTGGACATTTTAGGCAAATTGGCAGCTCTAAAATGTGTTTCCTGCAAGAAAAATATAGATGCTTTTTGAGCCTTCATGAGTCTAATCACCTGTGAACGTTTTTGTGGAATATTCATACCTTTCACATTATAGGAAATACAGTTCAAGCTAGCCATGATCATGTGTAGTGGGAGATGGAACAGCGTCCATCCTAAAAGGAGAGCAAACCCCAGACATAGGGAAACCAGACAGGGGGAGACACGACAAGGTGTGGGAGGGATGGGGGAGGGGAGGGGGGGTAACAAAGGTAACAAACTTATTTACATAGTGCAACACGACCCAGGAATAGGGTCCGCTGGTAACCAGAAGAAGTAATACAGAAGCGGGCCCCGGAGTAGAGAGGCAAGCGGGGGGAGGGGTAGAGAGTACAACCATGGGCCTAGTACTACTACCAACCAAGGGTGTGATGGGGTATAAAACTATATAAACAGACTAGTGGAACCGGACTAAAGAGTTAACATTACTAAAAGGGAACAAACAAGCCATAAACAAGTGGTTAAGGTGAAGATCAACTCGGAGAGCCGAGTAACAGAGTCTCACGTATATGTGAGCAAACAAGTTAGAGATCAGGACACTGCGGGAACGTTTCAGGGGCAATCAGCCCTCTCCCAGGTTGGGGCGATCCTTCTTCTGTCTTGGAGACTTGGTTTTGCCTTTAACCGACCAAATGCCAGGGTCAGGTAGTGGAGGTAGATCCAATAACGGAGGCACTGGAAGCCACGAGGGGATGTCCAGCAGCTCCATGTCTAGCTTGGTCCAGAGCGCGTCTAAATCAGATGGCATGCGGACTGCCAGCATTCTGCCTTGTTGCATAATCCCCAGCCCAAACGGGTACAGCCAACGAAAGGGGATATTTTTGGACCGGAGGGCGTCCAGTAGTGGTTTAAGCAGGCATCGCTTGCTGAGAGTGGAGGCAGCGATGTCTTGGAAGATCTGATAGTCGAAACCCTCTATGGTCAGGGGGGATTTTTCCCTCGCTGCTTTGAGGATGGCTGCAGCATCAGGGTAGGCTAACAAGCCACAAATGACGTCTTGGGGCGGTTCGCTTTGGGTTGGTTTGGCACGCAGGGCCCTATGTATACGCTCTATTCTTACAGGTTCAGCTCTGTCAGTGCCCAGCAGGTCTGTAAATATAGAGGCCGCAATCTGGGGAAGGGCCTCGTGGGCAAATGATTCCGGGATGCCGCGGAGGCGAATATTCTTCCGCCTGTTGTGGTTTTCCTGGTCTTCTATGGCCAATATTGCATCATTCAGTCGGGCCCCATAAGAGTTAAGGCTTTGTGCCACCACGGCACTATGGCGGATAATGTCCGCTTGCTGAGTCTCTACCTGTTCCACTCTGAGGCCTATATGCTGAACATCCTGGCGTAGGTCAGACAGTTCACGGATTATCGGGGCCACCAACCTCCTCATGAAGCTCTTGGAGACCAGGACGGCTTCTGCATCTTCTCCCGTCTCAGAGTAGTCGTCCATACTATCATTATCAGAGTCGCGGGACTGCGCGGGCTGCTTCTTCCCCGACGGCGCCATCTTGGATCCGGCCGGAGCGGGAGAGGCTGACCTTTTATTGAGGTATTTCTCCATGTCGGGTTGCAGGTTCCGCACTCGAGAGGTTCTAGGGGTGTCCTTGTGCTTGTCTCTGGTAGCTCTGCTCATTCTGGGGTGTCCGGCTCCACTTTGTGATGTGAAGACCCAAAGTTGGTAGAGGAGCACAGAGAAACGTGTGCTACTCCATAGGCCAGCAGGAGAGGTTTTCTATGGGGATTTGCTGCTGCTCTGGACAGTTCCTGACATGGACAGAGGTGGTAGCAGAGAGCACTGTGTTAGACTAGAAATAAAACAACACTTCCTGCAGGACACACAGCAGCTGATAAGTACTGGAAGACTGGAGATTTTTTTTTTATAGAAGTAATTTTAAAAACATTTATTACAGTACTCCTTTAAGGAACAAAAATCTCTTGAATGTATGGTGTTCATGAATGAAAATAAGAGAAAATCCACATCCAGTATCCAGTGTCTTTTTCACATTGATTAACCTGGGTAGACCATTGTTTCCATTCCTCGGTTTTCATGCACTCATTAAATCTGGATCCAGTGTCAGACTTTGATACCTTTAACCATTTGTCATAGATAAAGGGATATCTTTAAACAAACACAATCTGCAGTCCGAAGTCCTTAACAGAGAGACTCAATGGACTCCTGACAATATATGTAAGTGAGACAGATGCCAAATCAATGGAACTTTTACAAAATCAATGAGGCCCGGCATGTGAGCTTAGATATTTTAAGATCTGACCATATGTTTTATTGAAGAACTTGTCAATGGTAGAAATAAACCTAAATGGATGTCACTTATAATGGTAATATACAGTCGTAAATGTGGAGTGTAAAATGGGTCTCCATTCAGAAAGATATCATTTGTATATTGGGCTGAAATCCAAAAAATACTCAGCCCCTAAGGGCTGTTCAAATGGTCTAATGTCTAATTTTCTGATGCTTGAAGGGTAGTTTGGGTATGATATACATTGGCATCCTGTCAAAATGGAATGCTGATGTATCCAAGCATAGGCAGACAGGGGCTCCATTGACTTAAAAGGGGTTATCCAGCGCTACAAAAACATGGCCACTTTTCCCCCTCCCTTGTCTCCAGTTCAGGTGTTGTTTGCAATTAAGCTCCATTTACTTCAATGGAACTGAGTTTGAAACCCCACCCAAACTGGAGACAAGAGAAGGGGAAAAGTGGCCATGTTTTTGTAGCGCTGGATAACCCCTTGAATGGTTCATACATAGTCATCTAGGCATTTGGGTCACTTTTTCAATATATATGTTTAGACTCAGACTCAAAAACTGTAGTGTTTAGCACTTTAGGGTCCAAGCCTAAACAGGTGCACAATTGGAAAATAACCCAAATGTAATCAGTAGTTGATCACATGCAAGCCATTAAAGTCAATGGGAATCATGCCGTCCATGCTTGGACACATCACAATGCCATGTTGACAGGATTCAAATGTAGCATTACCACCAATGGGATACATCCGTCTTAGAATGCATGGTGTGAAACACCTATGCACACCTCTTCTGTAAAGTTCCTAAACATGTTCCGAACAACTAATTAAAGAGAGAAAAAACTAAAAAAATAAAATAAAGCCTTCTGCTCCATTACGAGATGTGGGGGTGGGGCTGTTACGATCATTGCGTGTGGTCAAAACACACTCGCATGCAATGTCCAATAGCTGCACATTGCCTCCACAATACGAGCCATCATGTGAGAGAGTAGTTTTACCTGCACGCAATGATCATGACCTCGCCCCATTCCTCCAGGTCTCGGAAGGCTTACTTCTAGGGCGTAGCATCTCAGGAAGTGAGCGCTGGGGTGCAGAAGGCTTCAGCCATCTTCTTTTCTCCGGACAACCCCAACTTCAAACAAGGAAGTACATAGAGACATAACTGCAGATGGATGCATTGGGACCAAGTGGCTGAATGCTTTCGAGAGCTTATTCCAGGAAAATTTCACTTTTCCCCTATCCACAAGATAGGGAAAAGTAGGAGATCACGGAGGGAACGACCACTGTACCCCCTGCCTATCTCCGTATCGGGCCCCACTGGCTCTCTTATGAATAGAGCCGCAGGTACAGCGCGTAACCCGCGGCTCTATTCATTCCTATGGAGCCGACAAAAAGAGATGAGTAAAGAGCTCTTCCAGCTTACTCTGCTCTTTCCATTGCTCCATAGGAATGAATTACAGGTAACAGAGACGACAGGGTCCGATATGGAGATTGGCGGTGGGTACAGATGTTGGACCCCTGCAATATCCGACTTTTCCTCTATACTGTGCTGAAGAAAATGATTGGAGGTATGTGTGTAAGTATAGGCACTTGAGTTTCATTGTAGAAATATCATTGTTAATGAAGGCATGAGAATAGAAAAAAATCTATTGTATAGGGTTGTAAGGCTTTCGGACAGATCCTGTTCACTGTTCCTGTTTTATGTTTGGTTTCTGATTTTTTTTTGTTATGGGAAAGAATAGAGAAGTGGACTAGACTATTCTGGCCATTAAAAAGCAGCTGAAAGGATACAAAAATATCAGTAAGAAAAACTGAATAACAAAGGACAAAGCTATAAAGTAAGAAAATAGTTTTAAGCCATGAAAAGATCATCCCGGCCAGGATCCCATAGACACCCGGCCAACGTATTTTCTCGTATTAACAACGGCCGTAGAAATACGAAAAAATATGTTGTGTGAACATAGCCTTAGAGTATTTTGGTCAATGTTTCTGTCAGTATTTTGGTCAATATTTGTAGCCAAAATCTGGGAAGAATGGAATTTTTTTTTCCATGGGGCCCAACATGGGAATTGGGATTCCATTTTAAAGGTCAAAGAAGATACCAGCAGTCATTTTCCCTACAATTTCTTACTTATCCCTTATCCTGTGGTTGGGCATAAGTTATGTTAATTCAGAATATCGCTGTACAGGGTTTGAATGTTCAGGCCGCCATTGATAAATAGCACGAGTGGGGAGACGCTACATAGACTTTCATGATGCAGCTGTCTTGGTGCTACAGAGCTGGGAGAGCGTGGACTTTTCTCGGATCATTCCCCTATTTGTCATGGTCTGAACACTCTGCCCCCTACCGATCAAAACATTCAACATGTCTCTCTGACATTTGTTCACAAAACATATTAAGAAACGTCCGTTATTATGCACTCAACACAATAGCCATTGTTTTGAGTATCAAACAATGACCGTTGTTTTAAATGAAAATTGCATTGAAGTCTATGGATAATAGCCAGAAATAATTGACATGGTCATAATTTAATGGCCATAGCAAGCAACAGCCATTGTTTGCATTGACTTCAATAAAAATAATTTCATTATGAAAAGAGCGGCCATTGGGTAAATTAAAAACAACAGCCTTTCTTTTCATAAAAAGTAAGTAGTGTGAACATAGCCTAAAGTGGTTGTCTGGTGAGCAGAAGACATGTAAACCCTTCTTGTCACCGGTGCTTACTTCCTTAGATCCCATTCCGAGATGTGGGATGGACTGGGCCAAGTTGCAATCATTGCGTGTGTTGGCGAAACTACGATACTGCAGAGACATTTTGCAGCTAGTGGACATAGTGGGCGAGAGGGTTTTGTCCACACACGTTGATTGTGACCTAGCCCTGCCCCCTCCCTATTTCTCAGAAGGGAGGGCAGAAAAAAAATTCTGAGCTGGCAGAAGGCTTTACCAATCTTCTGCTAACAGAACAACCCGTTTAAGGCTATGTTCCCACAGCGTATCTTTTTGTAAATGTACGGCAGTTGTTGCAATCGGCAACAACGGCCATACTTTGTATGAAAAGACACGCTGCCTTATCTTCTATGGGATCTCGGCCAGAGCGTATACACATAGTATACGCTATGGCGGGGATCCCTAGTGGCACCGCAAAGAATTGACAGGTCAGTTTTCTGCGGCCGCTATTCAGTGAATAGCGGCCGCAGAAAACCATGTCAGTGTACACTATTGAGCGAGCGGCTGCGGCCGTACGCTCAATAGTGTGCAGTGGGGAGTTCTGATGCGGGCGTGCAGGGATGCGCCCACTGCATAACTCTGCGGCAGGAAAGATCATCCGGCCGGTACTGCAGTACCGACTGGGATGATCTTTTCAGAGAGCGGCCGTTCCGTGACCCGTGGGAACATAGCCTAAGGTGGGTAGTGTATGAGGGAGAGATTTAAAAAAAGGATAAGGAAGTGGAAATAGTAATATAAAAAAAAAGTAAATGAAAACTAAAAGGAAAAGGAATCGGGTCAATGAAAAAGAAAGGGAAGGATAAAAGCAAATAGAAGGAAGGAATTTAGAGAAAGCGAAGGGAAAAAGAAAGCGTAAGGGAATGGTAAAAAGCAAAAGGAAAGGAGACGAATAAGGAGGAGGAAGAAAAGGTAAAACTCAAAAAATGGGAGGAAAAAAATAAAAATAATGATACAAGAAAGAGAGGGAACAGGAAAAAAGAAATAAGAAAAAGAGACAGAAAACGAATAAAGAAATAATAAAAGAGAAAGAGAGAAATTGATAAAAGAAGTAAAAAAGAATAGAACGGGAACAGAACAATAATAATAATAATAATAACAATAATAATAATAATAGAAATTATGAAAAGATGAAACCTGGTAAGAGAAAGGGAGGGGAAAAATAGAAGAAATAATAAGGAAAACTGAGGAGAAAGAAAGAAAAAAGAAAAATTAATATATTACAAGATAAAAAAGATGAAACCTAACCAGGTAAGACATGATCAATACGGTAAGGAAAGATGAAAGGATGTCTTTTAGTAAATAATGTAACATGACATGGGAGAACATATCAGAACCGGCAGCTCGGAGGACTATATTAACAGTTAATATGGATCTTGGCACCTGTGATACCATAAAACAACCCCGGGTTGTCGACCCCTTTCCATAATTTATCCTAATAAGACGGCGCACATATGAGCGGGTTTTGCTGACATAGTTTCCCAAATTACAAAGGCATTTTGTCGATAGAAATGGATATTTGGAAAAGTCTTCAGGAAAAGAGCACAGATGGCCTTAGTAATACACAATTGTGCCCAGTGCTCATCTCAACTTCTTCATTTGGCCACCACTGCTAGATCAGTAATAAGATGCCATGCCACCTTCCGAGCAGGCAGCCGGCCATGCCCACAGATGGCTGTGTGATGATGCAGCCAGAAGACCATGTATGAGCAGCACATGTCTTTGTTGAGGGCAGGAGCCTCTGCCAGGATGAATGAGATGGCGGTCTATTTTATTCAGTTCATTTAGAGGTACAGTCAAGAGGAAGACGTAATTGCATGTAGCAGTCAATGCCAGAGAGACGCTTGGAAGGAACCTTCTTTGTTTTTCCATTCAGACTGTTCTAGGCAATTAGTGATGAAGACGATGATGAATGTCAGGAAAGTCTTACAGGGTTGCGTCCCATGGGGGCCATATTAAGACGGATAGGAAACTGCTCCCAAGGGAGCTTAAGTTTGCAGGCGTGAACCAGCAATGATAAGTTGTCGGGGTGTTCCATACATTGAAATCCTTACGGCATAAAGAAGCAATTATATGAACCTTGGCTATTTATTCGGACAGATCATACAGGAGTCCTTTGCTATTTGACTATATCCATTATCAAGGCTTCCATTTCCTCTACAACCCCAGAGTTCCCAGAGTCTCCTTAAATTAGGATCATTTGTTATTTAACTGGATATTGAGATTTACCCAATAGCAATATAAAAACCTACCTGATGTCTTCCATATATACATACGATATATGCACCTCAAGTGCGACGGTATGGTTCCAATATTGTAGGCCATAGTATTCTCAGCAAATGTTGTATTTCTATTATGTTATGTGTACTGTTTTTAAAAACTAAGCAGCTCTCTCTCTCCCAACACAAGAACGACACCCCAGTAGCCCTGCACCACCGAGATAGATGCTAAAACCAATGAGGGTCTGGTAGTTGGCTGTCCACCATGAAATTTTTGCGAAATTTTTGCCTATTCCCTGGAAGCCAAAGGGACTAAAAGCTAAAGTGACTACTTAAACAAAGAATAAGAGGGTTACTTCTTGTCCCGAGTCTATCAGGCACAGGTATTATTATTGGAGTATCGGAAGCAGGACTGATGTTTGTAATCTACCAGGTGTGGAGCGTTGCAGAAGGTGGTTTACTGCAGGGGTTGAAGGGCTTGTCCTTGTTAAGACAATCCTCATCTCCCAGTTCCAGACTTTTATGGTCCAATTTACTTACAAATGCTCGATGGGGGTGGGCCATTCTTGGGTTAGTGCTAAGCTTTGGCTGCCATGCATCAGAAACATAAGTGCTGGGTAGTGAAGATTGTCATACCAGGTCTTCAAGATGGACTTGAAGATAGTTGTTGACTAAAGAACTTAACCTTTAATTTCTTGATGAGAAACCACATAGGACAACTGTGACACAGTACATTAGGAGGTATGGTGGCAAATAACATTAAGGGAAATGGTGACAGAATGCATTCAAAGGAATGGTGGCACAGTACATTAGGAGGCATGGTGGCACAGTACATTAAGCGGCATAGTGGCAAATAGCATTAAGGGGCATGGTGGCACAGTATGTTGGGAGCATAGTGGCACAGTACATTAGGAGGCATGGTGGCACAGTACATTAAGGGACATAGTGGCAAATAACATTAAGGAGCATGGTGGCACAGTGCATTGGGGCATGGTGGGGCATATCATAAAGGACATGGTGTGGCAGAAAATAAGGGAGCATAGTGGCACCTTAGCTGCCATGGTAGCACCTTGCATTAGAGAGTGTGGTGGAACAGAACATTAGGAAGCATGGTATCACAGTACTTTAGGGACAATGTGACAGGAGCATGGTGGTACAGAACATTAATGGGTATGTGGCACATGAAATTAGAGGGCATGGTGGCACAGTACATCAGGGGCATAATGGCACAGTACTAAAGGGACATAGGGGCACAGTATGTTGGGAGTATAGTGGCACAGTACAATAGGGAGCATGGTAGCACCGTACATTAGGGACATGCTGGCACAGTACAGGGGGCATGGTGGTGTAAATAATGCTGCACCAGTTCACAACCACGATCCAACCCCATCACAGTTAAGCATCAGATCTCTGCAGCAGTCTGAGGAGCCAGCTCCAAGCATCTTACAGGATGATATGTGTAAATGCAAAACCCCCTTGTTAGACTCTTTTTGACCCTTTTACTATAACATACATATACAATATCATAAACCCCCATCTAGTGGTACACGGCTTATACTGCACTGTCTATACAACCATCGATAGCTGCTATATCCGTGCCACCAGGACCTATTCTTCCTTGTCTCTCGTTCCGAATATTCTTCAAATTATTTTGTGCAAAACCGCATTTATTTCTCAATGTATCCACGCAGAATAGGCGGTGGACATCTCATCTGGAGAAAAATATGGGTCAAGTATTCCATGCTTAGCCTTCATTTACAAAGCGCATTGCACTTATGAATTCACAGCATGAATTTTAATCTCTGACAGCACTAGTATTTCTGAGGATAACTGATAGGAGATATTTATTACAGGTGCACCGCTCCTCGGAAAGTAATCTGGCGCACATGGAGCTTAACGTGAAATATAGATTTTAATAATCCTAGTGCATGGAGATATGTGATGGCAATGTGATTAGCCATTGTCTGCAATAATAATTGAGATATGCTCATAGTATTACACAGAGTGAACTCAAAAGAACCCTGATTAGGAAATAGTCCGCTAAGTTAAATCCATATCTTTTTTAGGTATGGAATAAAATAAGGAAATGAAAAGATTAACCTGTCACCGGTGATGCTAGAATAATGCCCATTTCTGGAAGTAGCGGTAGGTTACTAATGATAACATCCGCACCGTACGATACAAAGTACGGGAGAGATGTTCATCAATGTGGCAATTCTACTGAAGGCTGAGATTTTATCGGAGTAATGAAGCGCGGGTTCATAAGTACGCTCTGTGCACAAACATAGTCCATTTTGTCCCGTCAATCATTGTACGGAGTAGTAATGTGATAGCTTCAGGTGAGCGAGCGGGGAAGAGGAGAGCGGGAGGCTACAGATGAGAGGCTCCTTCTGCAATGTCATTTGAACCAATGGTCGGTTCTAGGTTTATGTTGTTCTACTCAGCTGGACCGCTTTATTTGGTGCCATCCATCATGCCAATGAGAGACAGGCTGTATCGGAGTACATGTAAGGATCAAAACCTGCACCCAACCTGTCTATTCTTAAAGAATTATAACTTGGAAGTTCTTTGGAAGCAATACAACCTTGGTGTTGGGGCCTCTTCTCACTATATGCAAAAAACCATTGCATGGTTCTATGTTTTTATTATACTACTCTATTAGAGTGTTACTTTTGGTGCAATCCCTCCTGCCAATGAGCCCCAGACTACATCTAGTTATGTGCAAGGAACAAAACCTGCACTTACCCTGGAGATCATTGTGGAGGTGTAAGTTAAAGTTCCTGGGCACCAATGCAACCTTGGTAATGGGAAACCTTCTTGCTATGTGCCAGTTAAAACATTGGAGTCCTCTTGTGTGGCAATGGGTGAGATTTCGCCTGTCCACTTCAACCTGTTGTTAATTTACCACAAGTTCACAAATGGTTGGTAGCCAAGATCTGGTTCCTTGTACTGTATTCAATAACTGGCAACCATGCCATAATAGCTTACACTGCCCATAAGAGCTTAAACTGTACAGGAGAGAGGATCCTGAAGATAAGAGCTTACACTCTACAGAAGAGAGGACCCTGCCCATAAGAGCTTACACTCTACAGGAGAGAGGACCCTGCCCATAAGAGCTTACACTCTACAGGAGAGAGGACCCTGCCCATAAGAGCTTATACTCTACAGGAGAGAGGACCCTGACCATAAGAGCTTACACTCTACAGAAGAGAGGTCACTGCCCATAAGAGATTACACTCTACAGGAGAGAGGACCCTGCCCATAAGAGCTTACACTCTACAGGAGAGAGGACCCTGCCCATAAGAGCTTACACTCTACAGGAGAGAGGACCCTGCCCATAAGAGCTTACACTCTACAGGAGAGAGGACCCTGCCCATAAGAGCTTACACTCTGTAGGAGAGAGGACCCTGCCCATAAGAGCTTACACTCTACAGGAGAGAGGACCCTGCCCATAAGAGCTTACACTCTACAGGAGAGAGGACCCTGCCCATAAGAGCTTACACTCTGTAGGAGAGAGAACCCTGCCCATAAGAGCTTACACTCTACAGGAGAGAGAACCCTGCCCATAAGAGCTTACACTCTACAGGAGAAAGAACCCTGCCCATAAGAGCTTACACTCTACAAGAGAGAGGTCCCTTACCATTAGAGCTTACACTCTACAGGAGAGAGGACCCTGCCCATAAGAGCTTACACTCTACAGGAGAGAGGTCCCTGCCCATAAGAGATTACACTCTACAGGAGAGAGGACCCTGCCCATAAGAGCTTACACTCTACAGGAGAGAGGACCCTGCCCATAAGAGCTTACACTGTACAGGAGAGAGGACCCTGCCCATAAGAGCTTACACTCTACAGGAGAGAGGACCCTGCCCATAAGAGCTTACACTCTACAGGAGAGAGGACCCTTTAGGTAAGAGATAACAATCTAAATGTAGTATGGTGCAGATATTGTTGAATTGATTTAGTCAGTTCAAGACTGCACTATTGTAAATAGTACCACATTATCCAAAATTTATGGTGCCATAGGGTGTAAATAAATTCCTACAAGGTGAAATTATTCCTGGGTAATTTTTTTTAGCGTCAGGCACTTTGTATAGTTGACTTTACAAACTAATTCAAAGAGATGCACAGTGCACCCCCAAGACCCATCCATCTAAGACCTGGTGCTCCAATCGTTCAGGACAAAGCACTGATCTTCTGCTCCAGTGACAGCGTTAGGTGTCAGTGTCTTGGCTGACCCAACTGGGCTTATGAGAAAAAAATATCAACCTTGAAGGGGATTCTTTTTTCTAGTGAGAGCAAATACATTTTATTACAGCTTTAAAACTTTTCCTTTTTTAAAAAAATCTTTTTTTATGTTGTGTATTGTGAAACCACTGATCATCTTGCTGACAGCACAATTGTCCCCTGTTTGGCTATGACAAAGTTAGCTTTACTTTTTATTGATACTATTTTAGGGTAGATAAGACTTTTTGATTGGCTTCTAGTCCATTTTTTATGGGATGTAATGTCATAAAAAAATTGAGTATTTTGTTTTCTTTATGACATTTACTATATGGCATAAATAATGCTAAATGTTAACACTTTTGGACTTTTCACAAGCGGAAATACCAATGACAGTATGTTTTTTATTTTTCTACTTTACTTTTTTTAATACTATTTTAATGCCGCTAGAGAAGTTGAACACCTTGTTGTCACTTTAGTACTATTGCATGGCATTGTACTGTCATTTTGACGTTCTACTATTACTGTCTGCCTATAGCAGTCTGTACTAATAGATCTGACATGGCAGACACAGAGACCTTCAGATACCCTTTTAGTTGACATCCTGTGAGTGAATTGCGGGAGTGCTACTATGTAGCAGATTTCATTGTGCAAATTCGCTACAAAATCCACTGCGGATCCCTTGCCTGTGATTTTCAATAAGATTACATACTCACAGCGGGATTGTCAGATTGTCAGTGACAGCTCCCTTAACTGGCGGGGCATACATTACCTGCTCCCAGCTCCGTCTTGCTCAGCCAATCAGTGCGCTGCCCCGTTGCAAATATGTAATCTCATTGAAAATTACAGGTAAGGGATCTGCAGTGGATTTTGTTGTGTATCCGTTGTGTGTGAATCTAACCCTAAAGTGTCCAGTGTAAATTAATATCTTATGACTCTGCTTATGATACCTTTCCACTCTGCTGCAGTGGCCAGTGACCGCCAATGTCCTCTTCTTCAAAGCTTCCGCTGAAGTGCCATATGGGCAGGAAATGACTGCTCCGCATACTGGCTATAATTTTCTGTCTCCACGGCATGTCAGCCGGAGTTTCAAAGAAGAGGACAGCAGCAGCGGACACTGGGCAGCCTTGGAACTGACAGCTGCAGTAGAGCAGTATGGGTAAATACAGCTCTGTTATGTCCCCCGCAGCCCCAGCAGCATTATAAAACAGCAATTTACACAGGACAAACCCTTTAAATGACATTCGTCAACTCCCTAGATGCCAAGATCACTGCTGACTGAGGTATCTAGGGAGTTAAACAGCATTTGAGCTGTCACGGACAGCAGGTGTCGGCTGGAGACAATATCTTCTCAGTATTTTTTAGCTCCTTACTTACTTTATGCCATGTACAGTATATACATAATACTTACGGGAAGGGGTTAAAAAAAAGCTGTGTTCCTTTGTAATCCTGACAAGCACTTGGCAGAAAGGTCATAGACGTCTATTTGTAGATGTAAGCTGCCTCGCACCCTTCACCTTACCATAGAATTTACTAGATTATGCCCTTTGCCTGATAGAATTGGCATCTGTCACTCCTGGAGTTGCTTTGTTTGGAAGTTTTGGACGACTTGTCAACATTGTAGCAGCCGTTGATTCTTTGCATAAGATGCACTAATAGCAGCGGGAAGGAGAATGGCCCTTCTGTCTGATGTCAGGGCTTGATGGTGGCGTTTGGCAGGTGGTCAGTTCTGGGAGCGTATAATACGCTTTTTCTATAGCGTTTTCTCTCTCTCTCTCTGAATTATTGTGCTCTTTGTAGCCAATTTAGAGAGCTCTTTGAATGTGTCGCTCTTGTGTTTCCTATTTTGGGCTTTTGAAAGCTGTTTAGTGCTAATACGTTCTCACATACATTTCTAAACTTAGCGTCCTCACTTGACACATTGTGAAGCTCTAGCTTGGGAAGAAGACATCTTCATTTTCATCAATTATCATATCATTTACATTGGTTAAGTTAAAAGGTTTGCATAATCTGTGGGCTATGTGCAGACTTATGTATTTAAAGGGGTATTCCACTCAAACATTTGATATGTTGCTGCCCATAGTGAGACTAACAATTCCTTCCATACTTTTTATTATCTATTCAGTCTCATTCCCCCAGTTCTCAGCTGCTGCTTTCTGCTGAAAACATAAAAATTTGTGTGTGAGCCTTTCTCTCTGTCTCCCCCTTCTCCCCCTCCTCCCCCTCCCTTCTGAGACGGCTGATGTAAACAAGTCCCTGTCTGCAACTTTGTAGCTTCTTTGTAATGCCAGGAGGATTAATCAAAGTAAGTTTATCAGCAACTTGACTTCAGAATAACCCTCCCAGCATTACAAAGAAGCTACAATGTTGCAGGTAAAGTGAGCCAGGGACTTGTTTACATCAGGAAAAGAAGGAGAGCTGGACACAGGCACAGTATGGGAATGATTACATCTTTGTACTCAGCCAGACCAGCGCATGTGTGGTGCAAACCTAATCGCACAGTGCATGCGCCGGTAGGCCATTACGTACGCCACTGTACCCACAAGTAGAGAAGATGGGGGACGTCACCGGAAGAGAGAAGATCATGGCCGGAGGATCATGTGATCAGACCAGTGATCTCCCAGGACAGCCCACTAAGGACAGGTAAATATGTAGTAAGGATAAGGACAGGGAAATACAAGGACAGGTAAGCCCTGACACTGGCACCCGCCCCTCTGTCCCTACCTACTTACCCCAGATGCTCTAAACGGCAAGTCTGCAGTCTGGCTACTATAGACGCCATTGTTGTGCCCCCAGCAACCGGCCCGAGCGGTTACTATGGACGCTGTTGGCATCTACAGAAGTATGGACCGGACCGTGACATATTTTAGGAAAGGGTTAACCCTTTGCATGTCTAATTTTTCTTATTTCCCCAGAATACCCCTTTAACTTTTCATGGCGACAGACAATAACTTGTCTATCACAATGTTACATTGCCTCCAAAAAGGCAGGAGCGGTCCCACCAACCAAGGGGATGAATAGAGGACATGTTATCAATTCAAACTCAGTTCAATCAGACAATGAGACTTCCCGGTATCGCCGGCATCGACTTTGAATACAGGAACTGTGGTAATCACAAAATGTTAGAAAGCTATACAGATTTTTATATGGCTTCTATTTAAAAAAAAATTTCCAGTCTTCCAGTACTTATCAGGGGTCAATTTAAATGGGTTCTTACTGAAAAAAAAAAATTTAAATCATCTGGTGCCAGGAAGTTATATAGATTTGTAATTTAATTTGATTTAAAAATCTCAAGTCTCCCAGTACTTATCAGCTGCTGTATGTCCTGCAGAAAGTGGTGTATTCTTTCCAGTCTGACACAGTGCTCTCTGCTGCCACCTCTGTCCATGTCAGGAACTGTCCAGAGCAGGAGAGGTTTTCTATGGGGATTTGCTGCTGCTCTGGAAAGTTCCTGACATGGACAGAGGTGGCAGCAGAGAGACTGGAGAGAATACACCACTTCCTGTAGGACATAAAGCAGCTGATAAGTACTGGAAGACTTGAGATTTTTCAAATAGAAGTAAAATAGGAATCTATATAACTTACTAGCACCAGATAATTTTAAAACATTTTTTTTTCCCGGAGGACCATTATAAATTGCCATTTAAATTGACCCCTCATTTTTATCCCCCTCCACAACTTACCAGCAATTCACCAGTAATTGTAATGCATGGAATTCATTTCCTCAGTCTCTAACTTGCAATCTAATAGACAGTAAGAAGCTGATATTAGATGACAGTGTGCCTCCTTACCTACAGGGCCCCTATGCATCTCAACAGCAATCACATATAACGTGTCCGCCCCTGTAATATACCATGTATTTATATTTGATCCTTATGTTCTTAGGGGCAAAGCTTGTGTGCGACTTAATGGACAAAGAGGTTATATATGTAATTGCCCCTGGCCAATGTGCAGGATAATATGCACTCCTCAACACTGAAATTGCAGCACCAAGATGGAAAAGTCGTGGAATTATGGAAATCACAGGATCGGCAGACATGGTAATGATATGCAAATGAGGATGGAATCAAACTTGATGTATTCAGTATCAAGTATGAGAACCATGCATACAAATACTTGGACTTACATGATGTTAGTGAGGGTAGTAAAGGTTGCCATAGGAATGTTCTGCCACGCTGAATGCCCTTGGACACGACAAGCACCTAGATCCGCTGCCGGCATCTCCCATTAAAATTGCCAACCAATGACATCCTTGATGGGAGACACTACAGGCCGTGGTTACACGTTTAGGACACTCAGGCCGCTCACAGTAACAAGAACCACATGTGACCGGGAGTTGTATTGTTAAAGGGGTTATCCAGCGCTACAAAAACATGGCCACTTTTCCCCCTACTGTTGTCTCCAGTTCAGGTGTGGTTTGCAATTAAGCTCCATTTACTTCAATGGAACGGAGTTTCAAAACCCCACCCAAACTGGAGACAACAGTAGGGGGAAATTGGCCATGTTTTTGTAGCGCTGGATAACCCCTTTAACTATTGGCGCGTAGACATGTTGGGGAAATGGTGGCACCATTGGACCCTCAACCAAATAGATGCAATGTCAAGCTGTTAGTGTACCATGGAGGAAGACTAGTGGGGCTATACATTATGTCACCCCACAAGACGGCAATGGGGGTCTGTATACACGCTCGGCATTTGATTGTTTACAGCTGAATTGTAATTTTGCAACAGCTGGAGTGCCAAAGGTTCCACAGGACTGGTCTACAGGAATAAGCAGGAAAGCAGCAAGTGCAACAAGCTACTGGGAGAGAAGAGCTTGTACTGTAGTGTGGGGTGTGTTACCAGTGCACAGGGGCAGAGGGTTTCACTTTAATGTAACATTATATAGTGCAGCAAAGGATAAACTTTGCCACCAGAGGCGTAGGCCTGGATTCTTATGATTGTCATTTTATCAACTGGATAGACAGAAACTAAAAGTCAAATCCCATCCCTGTCTATCTATATTAGAAGATGTTAAATTCTAACCAGAACTAGAAAATTTTGCAGCTAAAATGACATGGTGATTAGGAGTTAAAATTGTAACTGTTAGCGATGAGCAAAGTTTTTAAAAATTCACTTTGCCAGTTTGGCAAATATTTGGCGTGAAATTTGCAAACTTGTGAACTGAACTTTAACAAAGCACTCTAAAACAGCTTAAGGCTATGTTCACACTAGGTAAGTTCCGTAGTAATCACTGTCGTTGTAACAACGACCGTGATTTCTACGGTACTTACATAGTGCTGCCTTCTGAGGAATCCCACACAGAGTGTATCCCTAGCTCCATGACATGTCTGTTTTCTGCAGCCGCTATTCAGTGAATAGGGGCCTCAGAAAACCCTGTCAGTTCTCACAATCGAGCGTGCAGCTCCGGCCGCACACTCCATTGTGTGAAGTGGGAAATTCTGATATGGGCGCGCATAGATGCGCCCGCATCAGAATTCAGCGGCACTAAAGATCATCCTGCCCGTACTGCAGTAGCGGCCGGGATGATCTTTTCTGAGACCGGTCGTTCTGGGTCACGAAATGGCCGGTCTCATACAAAGTGTGAACATAGCCTAAAATTGTTTTTAAGCAGTTTTGGTCCAATACATACCTGTCCACGCTCCCCTGATGTCCACTTTTGCATCTCCGGTGTTAACAGCCACCTCCAGCCTGCTCATCCAATTGCTGACTGAGACGGGACAGTACCGTGGCCAGTGATTGGCTGAACCAGCTGTCACAAGAGCCGGCTCAGCAAATCACTGGCCACTGCGCTATCCCGTTTCAATCAGCAATTGGCTGAACGGGCTGGAGGTGGCTAAAGACACTGGAGATGCAAAAGAAGACATGGGGGGAGCGTGGGCAGGTAAGTATTGCACCAAAAAAGCTTTGATCATCCCTAGTAATGATTCTAAATTCTTAAATTTATTGTAGTTAGAGATGTGAGGGTTCCATACAACCTGCACCACCCTATTGTAGAATAAGATACACGTCCCCATATAACATAACTCAGTGAGCAAAGGCCAAATAGGCAACGGAGAGTCCAACTCCCACGACTGGGTGCAACCAATAGACTACAGGTCGCATACGGGGCCAAAGTGGAAACAGGATTTTTCTTTTATTGGTGCAAGCAACACGTTTCGGCTCCGATAACTATCAGAGCCTTCACCAGGCAACTCCAAATAGGAATACTATGACTATAGCGATATCCAAAGGACGGAGAATTCTTAATAACCCACAACCCTGTTAATAAAAGTCTGCACTTTCCGAACAAAGATAATAAATGCATTTATAGAAAGTACTGAATAAATATTGGAAAATCTTTTCTTTCCTTCCCTTAGACTTTCTTATTCATGCTCTTCACTCTATATTGTATTATTAATTTACAAATCTTAAGAAGAAGACAGCCTGCGAGTAACACAAGTAATTAAGATGATATATGGACCATAAAGAATGGCTAACCGAGCAGTTTAGAAATGCAATGTAATGCTTTCTCTGTGACCTTTCAGAACTAACAAAAGGTTGAAAACTAAAATATGCCATCTAAATGCGCAGGTGTTAAATAGTGGGGCACAGGGAAGCATCACAGGACCTTGTTATCACCCGGCGGCTGGGGATGTACACTCTCATTTTAGTATCAAAATGAAGAGAAAAAAAAATCATCAATTTTTTTTAATTTTTTTTTTATTTTTTATATTAGTTATTACTAGAGATGAGCGAATTCTGAGCAATGTACTGGACCATATTCTTTTCAATCTGACACAGTGCTCTCTGCTGCCACCTCTGTCCATGACAGGAACTGTCCAGAGCAGTAGAGGTTTTCTATGGGAATTTGCTACTGGAAGTACTGGAAGACTGGAGATTTTGAAACAGAAGTAATTTACAAATCTGTATAACTTTATGACACTAGTTGATTTAGAAGCTATTTTTTTACGTACCCCTTTAAGTCTGCATTGTCATATCAAGTGTACATTATTTCTTGGCTTTACACCACTATGCACATAACCTTTATATCATGACGTTAGTGTAGGTTATGACATAGTTGTGTATATTACAGTATCGCCATACTATGACATTGGTTTATGCAAATGGTTGAACCTGCACTAAGTCAAGTATTTGTACATTGTCCCTATACCATGACCCCAAATTAGACATCATTTGTTGATTATTTGTTCATAATATTTGCTAGGATCAATGACAAATGAACTGTTACAATTTCTCAACATCACAGATTTAATGTTTAGGAAAAGATCCAGGAAAAGGTTAGGAATAGCTAAGGTCTGGCAGTTTCTGCACTGTTCCTGTTCATCAGCTGCTTTTTTTTTCTTTCTGTCATCATCATTTTATCTTTCAGCTAGCCATTAAAAGGTCTCAACATTCAGAACTCTTATTTTTTTACATCTTGTCATCTATTAGTGAATCCCTATTCTTATTTCTCATCACCTTCTCTCATAGATATGTGATTTCAGATATGTGTTCTTGCAGCTATCTGCTTATCATACATTACACCCCTACTGTAAGTCTTGGGGGTATCTGAGTATTAGGCGCCACTGTGAGGACCCAGAAAAGGTGACTGCCATGGGTGAAGTCCATGTTGTGACCAGGTAGCGTTGTAACACCACCACAATGACACGCCTAAAGTATTGATGGATAAGACTCCCACCAATTCCTAAAACAAAGAAACAGAAACTAAGTGTTGTGCCCTTTTGTGAATAATACCCCTTGGCATACAGTATACAGGTTTACTTGAAGAACAAGAAACTTTACACTAAAAACACAACTCACCAGAGAGAGCTGATCAGAAATCACTGCGCCCACCTGATGGCTTTAATCCCTTTGATTTAGTGATCGGCGGGGGTTTCATCTCCCTTCACCCCTGCATCAAAGCTTATGACAAGTCTAAAGTTTCTAAGAATGATAAGTATCCCTATCATACATATATGAGAAACTTGACCCCTTTGCTACCCCATCTTTCTTAGATTATTTATCAAGATCAAATCTATAATGTAGCTGAGCAAGGAGGATCATGTGACCAATGCTCCTAACCCACAGTCCTCCATAAGCATCTACAGACAAAGGGGAGGACGCTGAGGGAGAAGCATGGTCACATAGTCTTCCTTGCTCAGCCATCTTGTGGATGGGATCTCACTCATAGTGCAGTGAGACAGCAAGGGGGCAGAGGTAGGACCACTTCTGCTCTCTCCAGATAACCCCTTTAAACTACTATTAAAATGCAATATCAAAGAGGACAGTATGAGGCAGTCCTGTTCTGCGACCCATGGAAGAAAACAGAAAACTAGTTTCACCTGCGTAATCTCATGTAGAACTCCTGTATTTCTTACATTACATGGATCAGATGTTTATTCGAGAAGCTGAAGGAAAAGTTCCAGTACATGACCAGTAACCATGCAATTCTCCCAAGGTCCCTGTTATTGTTTCCTCTCCACATACAACTGTGTTTACTGCAGAACACCGTCTTCATAGATTGCCTCCACTGACCATATTACTTGCTTTTCCCAATGTGCACATGATCATTATTTGTCAGGCCAGTTAACTCCGAATGGGCTACAGGGGTTTTGGCTTCCCTGAAATGGAGAAATTACAGAGTCGGAGCTGGCAGTTGCTGCACAATATTTTTGGAAGAAATTGTTCTACGGACAGAGCTGACTTTCCTTTCGGAGGTTCGACAGGTAATTATTCTCGGCTGTAGAGGTAGAAGAGCATAGGCTACTAGGAGTCAGAAGTTACAGGCCAGGAAACGGAGGAGCCCCGGAGAATCTTAACAAGCAAGAAGTAGGAGTCGTATTTGCTGTGATCTTATATATAGGAACAAACCAAATATTACATCCAGCCAATGAAAAAGAAATCAAGATTTTTTGGAATGACAGCAGGGTTCATTTTAAGGCTCCTTCACAGGCACATTACATTGTTTTTGTTGTTATTGTATTGATACAAGTGTTTTTAGTATTATTATTATTTTTTTTTTAAAGGAGATGACAATCATAATTATTATTTCATTGTAGACTATTAAGTAAATGGACAATGCCCAAAATGGTGGCCTCAAACTGGTGACAGCCCCAACATATAAATATGGACACGGAATAGGATACAACCAGACAAAATATGCAGAGCACAATAAGACATAACCTGACTAGCCACAGGTAGTCCAACCAACACAATAAAATAAGCAAAAATCAAACCAGGAGAGCACATCATGGTCCAAGATCAGTAGGCAGAAGCAAGGTCAGAAGACAATCAGGGTTCAAGGTAAACTGAGTATAATGGACATATGCTAGTGCAGGTACAAAGACCAAGAGTAAGCACCAGAGAAAAGACCAACCCTGGGACCACACTCATGGTGTCCTCTAGTGGCAGAAGTCTAGCTTCCGTATCCTGGAGCGGGATAAAGGGTGAAGACCAAGAGGGCACTTAGACTCCGTTCCTTGGTGCGACCCAAAGCCAAACCTGGTTGAGTCACACTTGTCTGTTACATGGCCATTCCCATTAAATTTTTTAAGAGTCAACATAAATAAATAAAAAGAAACTCAATTGCTAGCAAATCTTTTTACAAGAAGCACCGATATTGATAGAAAAAAATACTCAGAATCATCTCCGTATTAATAGGGACAATGATATAGAAGGAATTAATCACCTTACATATAAGATATATGTATTTCCAACAACTTCTGGATTCCCATGAAGGGAATCATATCCATGAATCACATTGATTAATTATGTTCATACATTATAAATCCCGCTCTGAGGTCACCCCTAACCCCATTGATATTTTCCCATCTAATCTAAGAACAATAGGCAAACAATGGCGCCAATTATTGCTTTGTTGCACACTCATTTACACAGTGCGCAGTAACGCTGTATGACGGGAGCGGTGCACCAGGTATAATGTATTCACGGCCCATAAATCTATTCCAGAAAGCACCTAACAACAAGCACCATTAATCATAAGGCGCAAAAACCCATATGTGCTAATATACGTTTACTTTGATCAAGAAGCCGAGACGGCGTATATATATATATATATATATATATATATATATATAATCTCTATGAGCACAAGCCACATGCCGTGAGAAGAAGAAGAGAAAAAAAAAACACAGGTTGTTGTGCCTTATTGAAGAACTTACATCAATATGATTAGCATACTACAAAATATTGCAGCTGTAAAAATTTATAAACTGCGGGCTTCTTCAATTCGTAGAGATTTTACGGGCGCCATAAATTAATCGCCTTACAATGATTTGTAGTTATGTATCCCAATGCACTAAAGTTTTCATGATATCTCATTTTTTTCTCCTTACTTACTGCTCTCCCAGTACAAGGCAAAGTGATTAAAGTTTTTTTTTTCCAAAGGAAATAGTTCTGGTCTATAACATAATTCAAAGTTGTGTAAAGACTGCAATGCCGAAGCCGATTCACGCTTGGAAATGGCTGCTCTAGGTGTAATGGTGCTCGATAAACTTATTAGGTTATGCTTGCATCTGTTGATCTGGAAAAAAGTAGCTCTATCCCTCCCCCCCCTTCCCCAACAATGAACGTCTTGGCTTATCCAAATGAACCCCAATAGAAGTCAGTGTACCCTGTCAAGGAGTAGAAGGTGATCATTGTATAATCGTACCATCTCAATGTAGTCACTTTTATAAGCAAATTACCTTACGCCACTCATCTTGAGATACGTCAAGCCAAGAGCCAAGAGAAGGAAGAAAACATTGGTGGGTCCTAGCAGACAGCAGTCCATATTATGTCCCAATGTCCAACTTTAGGTTCTGGTGCAACAACTAGTTGAGGATTTGGTCAGGATCTTGATGGATATTGCTCTGTTGTAGGTCTTATAATACAATACTACACTGTACGGTAGGTGGGCATTGGGCAATGCTTAAAGAGATGGGCAATACTCAACTGGTGTAAACCATTCAGTCTTAAAGGGGTTATCCCAAGATAGTGGGGTTTAACCCACCGATCATGAAAACAGAAGTTCCCTGAGTAAATGGAACTATAGCATGTACAGTTTGCTTGGCCACAGTCCCATTTGTTTTCTATTAGACTTTCAACCAGTGCCAAGTGATAAACTCTAAAGTCCCTTAGAGAATGGATGGGGCAATTCATGAGCATATGTGCTACTACAGGGACAGTTGACCTCTATTTTTGTTATTGGTGGTTGTCCCAATGTTCAGACCTCTACTGATCAGCTAGGTATAACTCATACTGGGAATTAAGATGTAATACCCCTTTATTAAAGGGGGAAAAGACCCCTTTTCCCCCCCAATGCCCGTGAAAGAAGCGGGTGAAAAAAATTACATCTGCTTACTTCCTTGGCTCCCATGCTGGCACTTACATTCCGCCTCTCTGGTCCATGGTGTGTGGCCACTTCTGGGGTTTCAGATGTGACACAGAAATTGTTGGCAGAGGCAGGTCCTACAACCACTAAACGTCTGAGCGGGTCTGCAATGTAACATCTCAGTCCCCTAGAATCTTCAGCACATTGGGAACCAGAGAAGCAGAATGTGAGCTCAAGCGCGAGAGCAAGGGAGGTAAGTGGATGTTATTTTTTTCTCCCACCCTCTACCCGGGCATTATAAAAAAGGGGGTCCTATCTGGACAACCCCTTTAAGTCATCATTTTTATTATGATAAACCTTCCTTTTCTGTTGGCTACCCACTACTTGAACTGAAGCTGTATGTGATTTACTATAACCAGCCTAAATAATAGTAGCAATTTTTTTTTTCTACAGAGACACAACACGGGGACGCCTGTCTATCTTCCATCTCTTCCCTCCGTACAGTCCTGATTTCCATTCCCTATAACGTGATATAGCGCATTACTTAGTTGCACCAGCAAACAAGATTTCCCACCAGAAATGCAATCTTCAGTGTCATTTTCTCGCTATCTGCCATAACACTTGCAAATACATAATTCCAAATATCCCATAAGAATCACACAAGAGGCACAAAATGCATAGAAGACTTCCATATAGAAAATGAAATGATGCTAGAAAATTAAATATTTTTTTGGTAATTAAATCCCTCTTTGACTTGTCGGAGAAATTCTTGGAAATTCTGTCTATTGAGACCAACTACTATGACACATATTGGTTTGTGGAGATTCTATAAATGTATAAATAGCTCAGGAGCCTCTTAGATGGAAAGAATACGGGTCATTTATTTAAAGGGCTTATCTATATTCAGAATGCCCCTCTATGACCCAGAAGAGGGAGTCATTCAGTTACTTCAGTGGACTACAACTCCCAGACATGTCCACCATTAGCTTTCCCCTAATTCTTTTACGGATTAAATTTTCTTAAGATACAAATTACATCATAAACACAGGGCGGGATACATACAGTACTACATCACAGCCACTGGGCCTGGGCAGGCTGCAGGGCAGGCTATGCATTACATGACAACCACTGGACAGGCTACACATTACATCACAACCACTGGATAGGCTACAAATCACACCACAACCAATGGACAAGCTATGCATTACATCACAACCACTGAATAGGCTACACACTACATCACAACCACTGGGCAGGCTATGCATTACATCACAACCACTGGATAGGCTACACACTACATCACAACCACTAAGCAGGCTATACATTACATCACAACCACTGGATAGGCTACAAATCACACCACAACTAATGGACAAGCTACGCATTACATCACAACCACTGGATGGTTTACACACTACATCACAACCACTGGATAGGCTACACATTACATCACAACCACTGGATAGGCTACACACTACATCACAACCACTGGATAGGCTACACATTACATCACAACCACTGGATAGGCTACACATTACATCACAACCACTGGATAGGCTACACATTACATCACAACCTCTGGATAGGCTACATATTACATCACAACCAATGGATAGGCTACACGTTATATCACAAACACTGGACAGGCTACAAATCCAGTGCACACTTAAGTGCTTCACTCCCTGGCTTACATTGATCTCTGTCTGACTTCTTCGTACAACTCATAGACCTATAATAAAGGTGTTTGTTTTTTTTAAAGGACACTTTAATTCATAAGATGTAAACTCACCATAGAGTGGACTATAGATATATAGCAAATTCTAGTACTTTGGAATTAAATTTTAATTTGCTGCCTCAGCACAGTCCTACTCTCCGGGTTACTGCTCCTCCTCATTCACTTGTAGTAAATCTATGAAGTTTATTGTGCTGACAAATGCAATTACAATATCACATTGCACCGAGAAGCAGCAGCAACCAAATCACAGAACACATCCCACCTGGGACCCAGAGCTGAAATTTCCTTAAATAATAAGCTGGTAATAAATGTTGTGAGCCAAGGTAATTCCGGTATTATATGTTGTTTGTACTCACACTTAGCAAATAGGAACTATGTCATTGATGCGCCCCCCCCCCCCCCCCACTACAATGATGGATTGCCCATCAATTGCTGTTTTAAATTTGGCCATATACCCACTGGGCCAGGTGTAGAATGCTCACTCCAACAGGTGTAGGATGTTACGTGGTGATGCATAGCTCATGCCTGTAGACCAACATGGCATGTTGTTAAAATGACAGGAGTCCCTGCTCTTCTATATAGGTTATATGATCCCTGCTTCTGTAAGTTCAGGTTTGTACAATTTTGAATTTTTGATCAGAACATATTGGATTTCCTCATCTCTAGTCCCTTGACAATAAGCTGATTACAATGTGTCCCACTATGGGGGCCCCATAAATTTTCTCTGTAGCGCCACCATAGGGGAAATTTAGCATTACAAGGTAGGTCCTCCAGAGCAGGAGACGCTCTTTACGATAATATATTTTTGAAGTAATCTAGTAGTTCTCACTATTCATTTCTTGCTGTATTTCCCTTTCAGAATAACCAGAATACATCATGTCGCCACTAATTGGCAGGTTTATGATTTTTTATGTCACTAATATAAACAGTGAAAAATTATTATTTTTAGATGCCTGAAAGCTTGTTAAGACAACCTGAAAAATAGATAGAGAACGGCGCAGAGTAATTTGTAGCTGCCTGAGATGTGTGATTACCTTTCATGTGATTATTTGGTTACATGTGTTCTTTATTAAGAGAGCGGAGAAGCTAAAAGCTTTGTACTTGTAACACTTTCCGACAAGTCACAGCGGAACGGAATAGGAATTCTATCATTACAAGCCAAAAACTCTTTATGTCTGGGTGTTGGGTTTTAATTGATCACGGGTAGAGGGGAGCGGATCAGTTCTAATCGCATTTCATCAGAATTTTCCTATAGATACTGATTAGTGTTTGGCAACATTCTCCGAACCCAAACGCCCAGCAATTGACTCCCAACGTCTGGAGAAGACTATGGCATTATCCATGTTTTTCAGAACTTCTCCAGACGTCAGGAGTCAAATGCCGAGCATTTGCGTTTGGAGAACATTGCCGAACCCAAACAGTTTGGCAACTCCGCTTATCACTTATCCTGAATTCAATTAATCTGAAACCATTGGGATTCCTTTTGGGAAGAAAGGATATGCAAAATAGCTCTTACACCCAGTGGCGTCGCTAGGCAGTTTTATTCGGGGCTCATG
The DNA here is from genome assembly GCF_027789765.1 of Dendropsophus ebraccatus. Taxonomy (NCBI): domain Eukaryota; kingdom Metazoa; phylum Chordata; class Amphibia; order Anura; family Hylidae; genus Dendropsophus; species Dendropsophus ebraccatus. The sequence goes on from NC_091458.1 coordinate 18,218,580, forward strand.
CCCCGAATAAAATGCCTGCTGCCCCGGATTTCTTCAGCCCCGGTCTTGCGAGCCAGATGCGGCTCTTTTGATGGCCGCATCTGGCTCGCAGATCGAGGCTGCTGCCCGCCTCGCCAGCTGCTCATCTCATCTACTGCCCACCCGTAGCGCCCGCCGTGCATGCTGCTCCAATCCAATCAGCGGAGACCGGAAGTGCGGGGCCGCTGCGGCGGGCCGTGGCGCACGCGCTGATTGGATGCGTGCACCACGGCCCGCCGCAGCGCAGCACATCCGGCGGCCGCTACGAGCGGCCAGTAGGTGAAACTCGGTGGAGGTGAGGTGACTGTGGAGGTGAGGAGGCATGGGGGAGAGAAGCAAGGGGGAGAGAGGTATGGGGTGAGAAGTATATGGGGAGAGGACCACGGGGGAGAGAAGTATCTGGGGGAGAGGAGCATGGGGGGAGAAAAGCATGGGGGAGAGAAGCAAGGGGGAAGAAAAGCATGGTGGAGAGAAGCATATGTGGGAGAGAAGCATGGGGGGAGAAAAGCATGGGGGAGAGAAGCATGGGGGGAGAAAAGCATGGGGGAGAGAAGCATGGGGGGAGAAAAGCATGGTGGAGAGAAGCATATGGGGGAGAGAAGCATGGGGGGAGAGAAGCATGGGGGAGAGAAGCATGGGGGAAGAGAAAAGCATGGGGGAAGAGAAAAGCATGGGGGAGAGAAGCATGGGGGAAGAAAAGCATGGTGGAGAGAAGCATGGGGGAAGAGAAGCATGGGGGGAGAAAAGCATGGGGGAGAGAAGCATGGGGGAGAGAAGCATGGGGGAGAGAAGCATGGGGGGAGAGAAGCATGGGGGGAGAAAAGCATGGTGGAGAGAAGCATATGTGGGAGAGAAGCATGGGGGAAGAGAAAAGCATGGGGGAGAGAAGCATGGGGGAAGAAAAGCATGGTGGAGAGAAGCATGGGGGAAGAGAAGCATGGGGGGAGAGAAGCATGGGGGAGAGAAGCATGGGGGGAGAAAAGCATGGTGGAGAGAAGCATATGGGGGAGAAAAGCATGGGGGAGAGAAGCAAGGGGGAAGAAAAGCATGGTGGAGAGAAGCATATGTGGGAGAGAAGCATGGGGGGAGAAAAGCATGGGGGAGAGAAGCATGGGGGAGAGAAGCATGGGGGGGAGAGAAGCATGGGGGGAGAAAAGCATGGGGGAGAGAAGCAAGGGGGAAGAAAAGCATGGTGGAGAGAAGCATGGGGGAAGAGAAGCATGGGGGGAGAAAAGCATGGGGGAGAGAAGCATGGGGGAGAGAAGCATGGGGGGAGAAAAGCATGGGGGGAGAGAAGCATATGGGGGAGAGAAGCATATGGGGAGAGAAGCAAGGGGGGAAGAAAAGCATGGTGGAGAGAAGCATATGTGGGAGAGAAGCATGGGGGAAGAGAAAAGCATGGGGGAGAGAAGCATGGGGGGAGAAAAGCATGGGGGGAGAGAAGCATATGGGGGAGAGAAGCATATGGGGGAGAAAAGCATGGGGGAGAGAAGCAAGGGGGGAAGAAAAGCATGGTGGAGAGAAGCATATGTGGGAGAGAAGCATGGGGGAAAAGAAAAGCATGGGGGAGAGAAGCATGGGGGAAGAAAAGCATGGTGGAGAGAAGCATGGGGGGAGAAAAGCATGGGGGAGAGAAGCATGGGGGAGAGAAGCATGGGGGGAGAAAAGCATATGGGGGAGAAAAGCATGGGGGAGAGAAGCAAGGGGGGAAGAAAAGCATGGTGGAGAGAAGCATATGTGGGAGAGAAGCATGGGGGAAGAGAAAAGCATGGGGGAGAGAAGCATGGGGGGAGAAAAGCATGGGGGAGAGAAGCATGGGGGGAGAAAAGCATGGGGTAGAGAAGCATGGGGGAAGAGAAAAGCATGGGGGAGAGAAGCATGGGGGGGGAGAGAAGCATGGGGGAGAGAAGCATGGGGGGAGAAAAGCATGAGGGAGAGAAGCATGGGGGAAGAGAAAAGCATGGGGGAGAGAAGCATGGGGGAGAGAAGCATGGGGGGAGAGAAGCATGGGGGGAGAAAAGCAAGGGGGAAGGAAAGCATGTGGGAGAGAAGCATGTGGGGAGAAAAGCATGGGGGAGAGAAGCATGGGGGAGAGAAGCATGGGGGGAGAAAAGCATGGGGGAGAGAAGCATGGGGGAGAGAAGCATATGGGGGAGAGAAGCATATGGGGGAGAGAAGCATGGGGGGAGAGAAGCATATGGGGGAGAGAAGCATGGGGGAAGAGAAGCAAGGGGGGAGAAAAGCATGGTGGAGAGAAGCATATGGGGGAGAGAAGCATGGGGGGAGAGAAGCATGGGGGGAGAGAAGCATGGGGGAGAGAAGCATATGGGGGGGAGAAGCATGGGGGAGAGAAGCATATGGGGGAGAGAAGCATGGGGGGAGAGAAGCATGGGGGGAGAGAAGCATATGGGGGAGAGAAGCATGGGGGAAGAGAAGCAAGGGGGGAGAGAAGCATATGGGGGAGAGAAGCATGGGGGGAGAGAAGCATGGGGGAGAGAAGCATGGGGGGAGAGAAGCATATGGGGGAGAGAAGCAGGGTAGAGAAGCATTGGAGGAAAAGCAGGGGGAGAGAAGCAGGGAAGAAGTATGGGGGAGAAATATGGGGGGGAGAAGCATGGGAGAGAGAAGTGGGGGGAGAAGTATGGGGGAGAGAAGCAGAGGAGAGAAGCAGGGGGGAGAATTATGGGGGGAAAAGCAGGGGAGAGAAGCACAGGGGAGAAGTATGGGGGATAGAAGCAGGGAAGAGAAGCACGGGGAAGAGATGTATGGGGGAGAGAAGCAGGGGTGAGAAGTATGGGGAGAGAAGCAAGGGGAAGAAGTATGGGGGAGAAAAGCAGGGGGGAGAAGTATTGGGGAGAGAAGCGGGGGGGGGGGGGGGGGGGAGAAGCATGGGGAAAAGAGAGGGCCGGGTGGGGTAGTGTGTGTGGGTGGAGAAGGTGAGGTGGGGTAGTGTGTGTGGGTGGAAGGGGTCAGGTGGGGTAGTGTGTTTGGGGATGGCGGTCGGGTTAATTGCAGGCAAGATGGGAACTTTATTACTATGGTATGTACAGCAGGCGCATTAATACTATATAGGAGGCACAGCAGAGGGGGTATTACTATATGGAGGGTACAGCAGGAGGCATTATTACTACATAGGAGGCACAGCAGAGGGTGCATTATTACTATATGGAGGGTACAGCAGGGGGCATAATAACTATATAGGGCAGTGGAATAACTACTGTATGGGAGCCTATAGGAGGGGAAAAGGGAAGGAAATTGAAGGAAAAGTGCAGAGCCTGAGATGTTTGTCTGGCAGGTTCTGAAGAGATGAATTGCAACTGAAAGAAATCATCATGGTGGTTTGGGCCGGATGGAGAGAAAAAGGGAAAGAGAACAACTCAGATCAAAGAAGACGTCACCTGTGAGTCACTGAATGAGGTTTTTGCATTTTGTAGAACGTTATCTGGTAGGAGTTCCCCGAGGTAGAAAAGGTTGGGAAACACTGGCCTAGAGGATAAGAGCTAGGGCAGACCTCCCAGAGGCTGTGTGTACAGGGGGAGCTGTGAAGGAGCTGTCTGTGCCTGCTTAGCCACAGTTATTAAGAGTGGAGGCAATAGAGCAGGACTAATTGAGCAGTCATTGGGGTTACTAGCTTCTGCATCGGGCTCCTTCGCTAAGCGCTTATGACGGCACTCAGAGGGCCCGGGCCCCGGATGTTTCAGGACCCTAGCAACGCCCCTGCTTACACCTCTAGAGCATAGAGATGTCTCTTTAAGTCAAGTCTTGCTCAGTGAAGGAGCCTTAGAACATTGACTGGGGACTTTATGCCAAGCCAAACAACCTTCCCAAAAGGAAATATTTCCCATCTGCATACAGCTGTTTCAGGGTTTTTGCCCCTCATCAGTGCAGAGCAGGGTGTTGGCAGTGGAGCAGCAATGGTCTGTAAATCTCCGCACGTCTTTATGACAGGCTCTCCAAAAGGAGAGTCACTACCCCTTTGACCCACTAGACATCTCACTAGACAGCCAACACCCTGCTCTGCACTGATGAGGGGCAAACCCCCTAAAACAGCTGTATGCAGATGTGAAATCTTTCCTTTTGGAGAGATAGTTTGGCTTGGCATAAAATCCCCAGTCAATGTTCTAAGGCTCCGTGACTGTGCGAGACTTGACTTAAAGGGACATCTCTTTTCTCAAGAGGTGTGAGAGCTATTTTGCATTTCCTTTTTTCCCAGTATTCTCAGTGGACCAGCAATGGTCTGTAAGTCTCCACACGTTTTTATGACAGGCTTTCCTTAAGGAGAGTCACTGCCCCTTTGATTCCTTTTGTGAAAATTGCCACCAATAGTTCCCAGCACATAAATGAATAGGTATAGTGTTAATTGTACTGGTTGAACTGTTTGGGTTCGGCAACATTCTCCGAACCCAAATGCATTTAACTCATGGCATCTGGAGAAGTTAGATACTTCCCTACGGCTTTCAGAAAAACATGGATACAATTATGGCCTATAGCTGTATCAATGTTTTTTAGGAATCTAATTTCTCCACTATTTGGCCATTTTACGCCATTTTTTTTAGACGGCCCTAGTCGTTTCCTAGTTTTTTCCAACAAAATACTGATGTATCAACCAAAATATGTCTGTAGTTTTCATAATACAGTACACTCATATTTTGGCATCAAAATAATGGCTGTCCAAAAAGTAGGCCATAAAACGGCAAAATAAAGATGTTGTGGGAACATATTGTAACTTTATATTCTATGCTTTATAACTTTGTATTCTTTATATTCTATGCTTAATACAAAGATGCTCTGCAAGAAGCAAATTTCCAAATTTCTATAATAACTTTGTCATTTTAACAAACTTTGCAGAAATTAATAGTACAGTAAAGGTAAGAAACTTTATAATATATCTTATCAGGCTAAAATTATTCAGTCTCCTGTTACCAAAAATCAAATATTTTAGTATTTTTATATTTCTAATTGTGGTGTACTTGTACATTGGAAAATACATAATGTAATAGGGTAAAATGAGTCGAAATGTTTCTGCCACATTGATCAGTCATTTGGGGGTTAAGGAAGGTAACACCAGTTAAGTTGGTATTTATTTCTATCTCTTAGGTAATTCTAAAATGAATCACTCAATTATTCCTTGTCATGACAATCTTCACTAATGCTCTTATATAACTAGGACTTGCTCCCATATGGCTGACAGCAATGCAGACTGCAGATGTCAAAGCTATTGTCACAACATGAATTAAACAGGGATTGATAAGACACCAGGATACAGGGAAGTAGACTACAAAGCAGGAGGGTAACATTGACTATATGTGCACAATGATTCTGTAAACACCTATTATTATATCCTATAAACAGTTTCCTATGGAAACCATTAGGAATTATTCTTCGTTGAAGTCTCCTGCTTGGGTATCCATTACAATAAATTACACAAGTCAACAATACAATGGTAGCAAAATTGCATGACCATACGGTTATTTGCCATGACAGCCCGGGACTTGGTGTAGGAATTAATTATGGTAGTTTCTCCATGAAGGAAAAGTTCATGTTTTCAGTATCACAAACTACTGCAATATTTAGCAATGCAAAATGGAACAATACTAACAAGAGAATGGAAAACTAGTTTTAGATAGATAGATAGATAATAGATAGATAGATAGATAGATAGATAGGAGATAGATAGATAGATAGATAGGAGATAGATAGATAGGAGATAGATAGATAGATAGATAGATAGATAGATAGATAGATAGGAGATAGATAGATAGATAGATAGATAGATAGATAGATAGATAGATAGATAGATAGGAGATAGGAGATAGATAGATAGGAGATAGATAGATAGATAGATAGATAGATAGATAGATAGATAGGAGATAGATAGATAGATAGATAGATAGATAGATAGATAGATAGATAGAATGCAGGTTTTGGTGAAATATGTGTTGAGGTAGGCACAAGATTTTCAGGCCCAGTCTGAAGCCCATGAAGGTCCTAGATTCGCTATAAAGCTTCTGTACACATTTCTCTTCACAGTCTATAAGTAATCCTATGTCTTAAGTAAACTGCTTTGATATAAGCTGGGCTTTCTCTGCATGAGTTGTAGTGCTAGTCCCATGCATTCCCAGGTACCCACTTATTAGCTGACGTAAAGGAGGACAAACACTTCGCACTCTCTTCTTGCCCGTGGAAATTCAACTGAATGGCACAACTCCAAGGTCTAGCTGCAAATAGCTGGTTTTGAACCAAACTAGAATTGAACTCCTGCTCTTGTGGGGGAGGTTGGGCTAGAATCTCCAACCACCCCCACTAAAAGCAGGTTTGAGCACTCTAAACTGCTCTTATGTAGTGTACCACCCCAGTGGTTCTATTTCTTTTCTTTTTGTGTTTCATACACCTGTCCAAAAAGTTCCTTTATCAGCTTAAGTAATACTGGAGTATTTAGAATCTATTTTATTGTCCACCACTAGATGTCAGTATTGTACATGTTTGAGTATTGCACAGCTGTTGTTACTAATGGGTTACTGTCTTTTCTCTTGTACTACATGGATCTGTGAGCCAATTAAAGTTCTCTCTCTTTTCTACCTATCCCTATATTTCTCTTTTTTCACACTCCCCTCTCACCCACTCACAGCACACTTTAGATATGCCTGAGATAGGAAGCCACATGGGTAGAGGAAGTGTAGCTCAGTCTTAGCCAGGTTCCTGTATGGTGAGGAAGCAAGACACCATACACCATACTCAGCACTATGCAGTGTTAAAACCCTTACAGGAGAGGACAAGTCAGAGATCATCTCAACCCACGCCATGGACTAGGAGAGTCACAGTGCAGGACAGTATCCACAAAAGGCAGAAAGCTAGGAACTGATCCAGATAGAGCAAAGTTGCTAGGAGCCTATGAACTCTAGGAAACAGGGGTCTGGGGCTGGTAGGGCAAAAGATGGTTCATTCCGACAAGAGTCGATGCACGGGCACAAGTGTTCTCTAAAGTATTCTTATATCTCTACCTCACCCTCCAACATCCTGGCAGAGCACAGTACTACTTGGGTTGGGGCTCTCAGAACATCCTCCTCTCTGCTTCTCTGATCCTTCCTTGTACCTCTCAACACGCAACCCAGGTTTGCCACCATACCTGTGTGCCCAATCGACACTGGCATCATGACATAACACCCTAGGGTCCAGTTACATCTCGGCCAACCACCACAGTAGTAGCATCACACTCTACCATCTGGCAAGTGACCAGCCGTACCTCTGCCATAGCACCGTGGGTGCACACCACACTTATGTTCCTAATGCACACAGAGTGGTGAGGAAGAAGTTAGTTTTCTTACTTTCATCCTCAATACCATTCTCTTGCAAACTTCCATTTTATTAATATGTGAATTAGGCGGTTTGGTGCACTGGTGGTGATACTAAAGCCCTTGGTGTACTGATGAATATACAGCTGGCAATCTGGCCGCTTATCACTGCAGAGCGCTGCATTAATATTCATGAAGGTGGGCAAATCAGTGTACCAAGGACTGCAGTTCCGTCCCCAGTGCGCCAAAAGCACCTAATTAACATTGCAGTAATAAAATGAGGAATTGCATAAAAATGGCGCTGAGGATGAAGGTGATAAAACTACCATCATCCTCAGGGTCCCTGGCTAATTGATCCCACCTCCAATTCTCTGGCTAAAAGATTGCACCTCTACTTCTGAGACAGTAACAGCTCACTCGGCCAATCACTCACCGTGATGGGACAGCACCACGCCCAGTGATTGGCTGAGGGTGCTGTTACTCTTGCGACAAGTCCATCTCAAAAGTGAAAGTAGAATAGTTCAGCCAGGGACCCAACAATGCTGTAGGAGGATATCGGGGGAGCACGATAAGATAAGAAATAGCCTGTTTGTTATGTTTTCACCCAAGGCAGCGGCATATTGAAAGTTTAAAATGAGCAGGATACCCCTTTAAGGCTATGAAAACATGTGTGGCGATTGGGACCTCTCTCATTATTAGCATTCAATTTCACCACTAGATGGCGGAATGTTGCCTTATCATACAGCATAAGCACAGAATAGGAGAGATTAACGGAAGAAATAACATGTGAGATAGAATTTATTTTACCAAAAGTAAAAAACCCGCAGATAAAACTATCATAAGGAGCTATGCCAGATGACAACCCTACTTTATTCTATGATATCTAACAAGCCCTTCTAGAACCCGTCAGTAGTTTACCTTTACTTTCTTCCGGAATATATTCCCTATGAAGGCGATAAGATGCTGTGTATAAAGTATCCCCGTACAACCAAATAGGGGTGAAGAACTCTTTTAAGATAAGTATTTTTCAGAAGTGTTAAGTAACTTCAGTCAACCTGGCCGTCTGCCTAAATCCAGTCCACAGGCACAAGCCTGCCGAAAAGAACTATTGATTGTGAACCTTCTGCCCGCACATTCATACACAGCGCAATACAATTCTACAAACAAAAAGATGGTTGGCTCATACCGATTGTATATAATGGCCAACGTAAGCCAGTAACAGGTTCACTCTCCACTAGTGTTGCAAGCATTAATATGTTCGAGTGCTTGTTACTTGAGTCGAGCATTTTCCAATTTTTGTGTAACAAACCCCATTGAAATCAATGAGAGGCGAGCATTTAAAGGGGTTATCCAGCGCTACAAAAACATGGCCACTTTCTTCCAGAGACAACCCCACTCTTGTCTCCAGCTTGGGCGGGGTTTTGCTGCTTGGTTCCATTAAAGTGAATGGAGCTTAATTGCAAACCGCACCTGAACTGTAGACAAGAGTCATGTTGTCTCTGAAAGAAAGTGACCATGTTTTTGTAGCACTGGATAACCCCTTTAACCAGATGCCCCCTGTTCCACAGAGTGGAGGGTGCTTAATCAACCTATTTTATTTCTTTGCTATATTTTTTGTGTTTTTTATCCCTTGAAAGAATCTTTAACCCCTTAACGACAAAGGGCGTATAGGTACGCCCTATTGCCGGTAAGGGCGTTCAGAGCGGGGCCGCACGGCAACCCCGCTCTGAACCGCGGCGGTCCCGGGTGCCGCTTGTAGCCCGGGACCATAGGTATTAGCGGGCACGGTCCGATCGCCGTGCCCGCTAATACAGTAATCAGATGCAGCTGTCAAACATGACAGCTGCATCCGATTACCGGATCCAGCGTCTCCCTGGTGTCTAGTGGCGGAGATCGCTCCTCCGGGATGTTATCCCGGAGAAGCAATCTCCGTTTCTGAAGCCGGCCGGGGACCGCTCCAAGATGGCGCCGTCCCCGGCTCAGCACTCGTTTACTTCCGGCTGCAGCAGCCGGAAGTAAACGAGTGCCTATCTCATGGATCTCTGCAGCATATCTATGCTGCAGAGATCTCAATGAGAGATCAAAGTGTATATACTAGAAGTCCCCCAGGGGGAATAACCCTAACCTCAGGGGGAATAACCCTAACCCCAGGGGAGAATAACCCTAACCCCAGGGGGGCTTCTAGTATAAGTGTAAAAAAAAATATATAGTGTTGTTGTCAATAAAAAGCCCCCTCCCCTAATAAAAGTCTGAATCACCCCCCTTTTCCCAGGTTATAAATAAAAGTAAACAAATAAATAAATAAATAAACATGTTTGCTATCGCCGCGTGCGTAATCGCCCGAACTATTAATTAATCACATTACTGATCTCGTACGGTGAACGGCGTAAGCGCCAAAAAATCCCAAAGTGCAAAATTGCGCTTTTTTGGTCGCATCAAATCCAGAAAAATTGTAATAAAAAGCGATCAAAAAGTCGTATATGCGCAATCAAGGTACCGATAGAAAGAACACATCATGGCGCAAAAAATGACACCTGACACAGCCCAATAGACCAAAGGATAAAAGCGCTATAAGCCTGGGAATGGAGCGGTTTTAAGTGTCGTATATTTGTTGACAATGGTTTGAATTTTTTACAGGCCATCCGATACAATATAAGTTTTACATGTTACATATCGTTTTAATCGTAACGACTTGAGGAACGTGCATAACAATTTTACCCCAGGGCGTATGGCGTAAAAACACATTTCCCCCAAATAAACAAAATGCGTTTTTTTTTTAAATTTCACCACACTTTGAATTTTTTTCTGGTTTCGCAGTGTACTTTATGCAAAAGTTCAGCCTGTCATTGCAAAGTAAAATTAGCGACGCAAAAAATAAGGGCTCATGTGGGTTTCTAGGTGGAAAAATGCAAGTGCTATGGCCTTTGATGCACAAGGAGGAAAAAACGAAAACGCAAAAATCGAAATTGGCTCTGTCCTTAAGGGGTTAAAAGAAATATTGTGTTGACAGAGTGAAAATTCTACTTTATTCATAAGATCAATCGTTGGTCACATCCTACAGCTATTGGCCATTGCATACGGGTGCGGTTTCCCCAACACATGACATGCGCCCTCCCATTTCATATGGAATTTCATATTTTTACTTCCAAGTGAACCTGAAGGAGGAAGTGGAGTGTAGAAAAAGACCCTTTGTGCTCCCTGGACAATCCCTTTAAGGCCCCCATACACATGGTAGGAATGTTGGTAAAACCCACCAATACTTCTACCAATCATACTTTAAAGGTGTTGTCTGGAATGGAGGAAAAGTCTACCTGATTTGCCTCCTGGAAATCTACATCCTTCCTCTGGTTGCTTTTGAAGAATACCTCCCGAGACAAGAGTGGGGTGGGAACATGTTATGAGTATTGTAGTCTATGTCTAATAGCTGCAGGATACAATGCTCACAACATGTACCTACCCCTCTTTAGTTCTGAAATGAAGACTTTTTTTGCTCCCAGGCAAACCCTGGCAGTCCCTTTAAGTAAGGGGGTCTCATGAGATTGGGAAAAGGAAAGATTAAGAGGTTGAACGTCTACACTTGATCTCAGACCTTACAACTATTCCATATGCAGTGGGACAGTCCCACATTTCAAGCACTAAGATGTTTGGTTTTCTTGGCCTGGTTTAAGGTCGTGGTTGTAAAAATTTTGGAAAATTTTTATAAAAAAAAGAAAAGAAGAAGAACATGGCAAAGAAGAAAAGGGGGTGGGATTCTATAAAAACTGTGTGGGTTCACAGAGAAGGTGCAACAAATGCACTAGAACTTGGCGCAACCACTTCAATGTACGGGGCTGTTCTAAGGGTACTATTACACTGAACGATAATTGCCTGAATCAGCCCTATCCGGCCGATTATCGTTCCGTGTTATAAACACAATGATCAGCCGATGACAATGATCACCGGTTGATAGTTGATATAGGATCGGACCTATAATTGTCGGGCACCGACCGCGCATCGCTACGTGTAACAGCGGAGAGTGGCCGGCGTCCGCTCTGGAGCTGCAGCGCACGGGACCCGAGGAGAAGAGGACCGCAAGAGGAGCCCCGGACCATGGATAGGTAATGTATGCAGTTTAAGCAAGGGTTGCAATGTCCATGCAGCCCTTGTTAAATGATTATCGGGCCGTATAATAGGCCCAGTAAACAAGTGCCGATCTAGCAGATCGATACTTGTTTACAGTTATTATCGGGCCCCCATTGGGCCATGTAATACCACCCTTAGTTAAACAATTAACGGAACATAGACTTTTTAGCAGCTGATGAAAGGGGGTCCTGGGCGTCAAACCCATGCCAATCAAATCCTGATGACTTATCATAAAGATTGGCCATCAATATTGATGGCCAATCTTTAAGAAAAAAAGATTAAAACTTTGAGAGCTCCTTGGATGACCCTTTAAGAAGTTTGCTTAAGTAAGACTAGGTGGCTGAGTAGAACAATGCAGCTGACACAGGAGTAGACCGCGCTCTGCATCTGAAATACATTTGGCACGGATTTCAAACACATGGCAGGAGCGGCGCCTGAATCGACAGTCTTTTATGTTACGTTTTTGAATTGAAATTGGGCAATGTTTATTCAGCTGCAAAATCCAAACAGAGAAGCAAAATTCTATAAATGATAAAATCCCCCGTGTGATTGTCAGCCCGCGCTACGGTACATGCCTGTCCCTCCGCCATTGTGCCCGTGCCAAACGATTCCTCATACTAAGGGATTTAAATCTGCAGAACATCTTCCCGGCTCTATCGTCCAATGGGGTTGCTGCTGGGGAGGAAAAATAAAAGGAGCACAATGGAGCTCAGGGGCTTTTTATGGGAAGAACAGAAGGAAAAATAATGATAAATATTTGTGGCGAGTCATATGGCTTATTGTTATGTTAAGTAACTGGAGAGAAATAGCATTAGAGATTGTCGCCTATTGTTAGCGAACATTAAATCTGAAAATATGGTACATGGGCAATTTGTGGAGAGGAACATTTGGAAAACTACATATAAATCAATTAGTGCATGGCACAGATTTTGTAATTGTTGCTCGATTTTCTGCACAGAATAGAAATTTTTGAAGGAAAAAAAAATCCATGTTTACTTTTCAATGCCATCTTATGGTTTATAGAATATCGTAATCTATATAAGAAGTTTAATAGCTTTGCATTATATATATAGATGTATTTACAACTCTGCTGGGTGTTATGGGAAACAGTCAACAACAAGTCTGTTATCAGACAAGTACACTAATTGTCTTAAAGGGAACCAATCAGCTTGATTGTGGTGATATGGTTCCCTCCAGCACTGTATAGAGCTACTGTGCAGCTTGCGGCATGTACCGGCCACGACTGCAGCAGTAGCTTTAGTAAGCAGAAAAAGAAGTTTTATTCTGCCGCACAAGGCAGGAAGAGGAGCGGCAACTAGTCATCTGGGTGGGGAGCTACCCGTGACTAGTCACCACTCTCTGCCTGTCAGCGCACAGTGCGGGATTATAAGACCCGTTAGTGGCCCCTTTGCCTGTCAGAGATGACTAGTTGCCGCCCCTCTCCCTGCCTCACACGGCAGAATAAAACTTATTTTTCTGCTTACTAAAGCTACTGCCGCAGCCACGGCCAGTACGTGCTGTGAGCTGCACAGTAGCTCTATAGTGCTGGAGGGAACCATATCAGAAAAATCATATTGATTTGTTTCCTTTAAAGGGGTATTCCAAACTAAAGAAGTTATCCCCCTTTCACAGGATGATCTGTGCAGGTCTGCCTTCTGGGACCTCCAATTGATCTCAATATTGTTTGGAACTCCTCTGATTAGCTTCTTGTTCTTTACCCTGTGGAAAGGGGGGGGGGGGTAACTTTTTTCAGCTTGGAATACCCCTTTAAGTGAGTATCTGAAATGCAGTCTTTTAATAAGAGACAATTCTCGGTAATTGCTAAGCACCTCTGTTTTCTAGGGGATGTCCAATGATTGATCCCCAAGATCAACCTGAGACTGACCTGGGCCACCAAGGTATCAACACCTCCACCGGCCTGAACCCTCAAACAAAAAATACCAAAAACATTGTTCTAAATTTGTTGAAAAAAATTGCAACAGTCATGAAATGCGTCACATTAGTTTGAGTTGTCCATCAAAGTTTAATCCATGGGTGGATATTTACAGGGGTTATCCAGCGCTACAAAAACATGGCCACCTTTCCCCCCTCTCCTGTCTCCAGATTGGATGGGGTTATGAACTCTGTTCCATTGAAGTAAATGGAGCTTAATTGCAAACCACAACTGACCTGGAGACAAGAGAGGGGGGAAAGTAGCCATATTTTTGTAGCTCTGGATAACCCCTTTAAGGAATAAAAGCTACCGACTGCGCAATTCACAAATCTCCGGCAGATAGGCGTCTTGGAGAAGCATTAGGTAGATGTCGCACTATGCTGAGGGCTCGGAGTATCATGCATCCTTTATCTCCTTTTACCCAACAAAACAATTAGTATAGATTATTCATGAACTCCGTCCTTACGTTCGGGTTGTGGTGAGATGTGACATGGCGGCTTATGCATAGAAATTAAATTGATGTTCTAAATGTGATACAAGATGACATAGACGGCGCACGTCCCCACCCGTATTAATGACTTGTTCGCTATGTGTTCAGGCCATGAAAAAAACATGAAAGATTTTCTACTAAGTAGGGACATTATATAGGCGGAAGCGTGAAAACCTTTGTAGATCAAGAACATTTGAAAAGAACAGAACTGTATTGGTTCGGTTGACACAGCCTTTTGAGGGCCTATTTTCTGTGGGACCGTAATATTCTTATAATTAATATTTATAATATTAGACTCCTAGACTGCCTGTTGCTATGCTGAATCCAAAATAAATTGACACAACAAACACTATGCAAAGCTTTTCCACAGCAATAAGTGTACCACAAAAAACTGGCACACAAAATGGGAGGTGGGTGGAGTCTAATGTCTATGGAGGGTGAGGAGAAGAACATACACTGACCTTGTCCACAGCCTAAGAAGCTGCAGCATGGATGCCACATGGAGCTGTAGTGAGCAGTCTAAACTGTGTCTAAAGCCCTTGGTGAAATCTATTACTTACAGAGCAGTCTCTTAGCTGTATACACAGGCTCCCATCTTCCTCCTACTCCCCTATGTAGAATTGCCTCATTACTTCTAACTTTATCCCTCAGCTGCTACAGGAAGATGCCTAATAAGGAGAACAAGCTGTTTTGTCTGATATGATATATTACATGTCTTAATTTTGCTTGCACTATTGATAGTGTTAAGCGGACTTGTCAAACTGTTTGTGTTTTGCAATGTTCCTAGAACCCAAACACTCGCCATTTCACTCTCAGCATCTACAGAACTTTGATGCTACTCTAGTGCTACCTGGAAAACATGGATACAGTCCATGGCCTATGACTGTATCCATGTTTTCCAGGACTCCTGGGGGCTGCATCCAACTTCTCCAGATACTATGTGGCTGATTCTCTTTTTATCAAAAAGTTTGGTTTTACAGGTTTAGGTTACTCTCTATTCCCATTTCAACCACTAGGTGGCCACATATAGATGTATGCAGCAGCTTAAACAACTCGAGAAAGGATATGGTATCCAAACCAGTCATCTTGCTACATGTTTTTTGGGATATTTTGAGCTATAAGGAAGGATAAGGAATGACACATCTGTACGTTAGCTCTTATTCTGCTTTGTCAAGCTTTTTAGTCCTCTTCCTCTGATATAGAAATCAGGTCTCTATGGAGTACTGTAGGCTCTTTCATCCTCCCACTGATCTTAGGACTTGTAATACAAGTGTTACACATGCTGCTACCTTGTCATAGACGTATATAAAGCTGATCACATTGGTAAGGCCTAATTTTTGGCACCACCAGTAATTTGGAGACAAAAAAGTTCGCTATACAACTCATTAGGGCCATTCATATTAAAGGGATTTTCCAGTATCAGAGAATCGTACTTAAAGTGTCACTGTCGTTTACTTTTTTTTTTCAGAAATCAACAGTACAGGCGATTTTAAGAAACTTTGTAATTGGGTTTATTAGCCCAAAAATGCATTTTTATCATGAAAAAGCAGTTTGAAGCTCTCCCCCCTGTCTTGATGGTTTTTTATGGAGAGGGGAGGGGTTGAGGGAGATGAGGCACCAAAACAGGACAACAAAGAGTTAATTTACCACTACATCACGGGGCTATCTACTCTGAAATCAGCACTGATCTCGCTGACCTCTGAATAACGGCTTTGTCACAGCTCCCACTGTGTAATCCTTTTTTCTCTGCTTTCTTCTGGCGACTAATCTCCCCCCTCCCCTCTCGATAGGTTACACAGGGCACTTCTGATGTAAAAGAGTCGAGATTTCCTGATAATGAGCAGTGAATGAGAGAGAGGAGGGGGGGGGGACCTAGGGAAAGTCTTTTTGAATGCAGATAATAGCACATTTGCCTAATAAACCCAATTTCAAAGTTTCCTAAAATTGCCTGTACTACCTACTACGTCCAGGGACGCCTACGGGTGTTCAAAGCGGGGCCGAGGCTATTAGCGGGCACGGTCCGATCGCCGTGCAGATGCAGCTGTCAAAGTTGACAGCTGCATCCGATTACCTTATGCAGCCCTTCCCTGGTGTTTAGTGGTGCCGTAATGGCACTGATCCCGGCTCGGAACTTGATTGGCCGGAAGCAATCGAGTGCCTATCTCATTGATCTAGATCTCAATGAGAGATCAGTGTGCATATACTAGAAGTCCCCCAGGGGGAACAACCCTAACCCCAGGGGGGAATAACCCTAACCCCAGGGGGCTTCTAGTATAGGTGTAAAAGTATAAAAAAAAAATTTGTTGTTAATAAAAAATCCCCTCCCCTAATAAAAGTTTGAATCACCCCCCTTTTCCCATGTTAGAAATAAAAATAAATAAACAAACATGTTTGCTATCGCCGCATGCATAATCGCCCAAACCATTAATTAATCACATTCCTGTTGTCGCACGGTAAACGGCGTCAGAGCAAAAAAATCCCAAAGTGCAAAATTGCGCATTTTTGGTCGCATCAAATCCAAAAAAATTGTAATAAAAAGTGATCAAAGAGTGTAATATGTGAAATCAAGGTACCGATAGAAAGAACACATCATGGCGCAAAAATAGACACCTCATACAGCCCCATAGACCAAAGGATAAAAGAGTTATAAGCCTGGGAAGGGAGCGATTTTAAGGAACAGATTTTTGTTAATGGATTGAATTTTTTTTACAGGCCATCACATAATATAAAAGTTATACATGTTACATATCGTTGTAATCGTAATAACTTGAGGAACAAAAGTAACAAGTTTAGCAGTTTTACCCCAGGGCAAATGGCGTAA
This sequence comes from Dendropsophus ebraccatus, assembly GCF_027789765.1. Lineage (NCBI taxonomy): Eukaryota > Metazoa > Chordata > Amphibia > Anura > Hylidae > Dendropsophus > Dendropsophus ebraccatus. The sequence continues at coordinate 18,235,256 of NC_091458.1, forward strand.
AAAAATATATATTTTTTTCAATTTCACCACACTGAATTTTTTTCTGGTTTCGCAGTGTACTTTATGAAAAAATTTAAGGAGGAAAAAACGAAAACGCAAAAATTTAAATTGGCCGGGTTGAATAAAACTCACCCCAAGACATATAAGTTACTAGTATAGTGTTATCACTAATAGTTCTGGTTTCATATAATAAAGTGTTATTGATACTACTGGCTTTTGCGTGATTCACCCCTAACAGAAGGTTGAAAATGGAAGAAGTACAAAACATGTATTGTCTCCAGCTCCCTGACTGCTCCCTCTCCCCATAGATAATGCTTCAACTTCGATGTCACAGGAGGCTTGGCTGGATATTGTCTCTGAGATCAAGCCACACCCCTTAGTGATGTCACCATCTCTAACCAGCCCCATCAGCCTACATCACCAGCTCCCTGTAACATACGGAATGAATGCAGCAGGTGCTGCATGTGATAATAGCCATGCTGGAGTGAAATTAATTGTTCTGCAACAGCTTTGGACGGGGATCTGGCAGGAGTGCTGGGGGAGGGGAGGGGTCAGAGTGGGAGGGCAATAATGAATAGATGAGGGGAAGCAATATTATACATCATAGTAAAACTCAGGCCAATAAAACCTCAGTCCAATAAAAGTTCAGTCTTTTATTGGACTTCCTATCTAGTGCATTCAATGGTTTTCCATTGTTACAGAGTCATTTCTAGAATATTTATTGGATCCCGCACTGCTCGTTTACTTCTATAAAAGACCATAGTAAATATCATAGATAATATTATATAATGGTAACAGAAAGCTCAGCTTTCCCCTAAGCTTGTCTCCAGCAGAAGAAAGAAAAAGCCATTGCCTCCCATTATCCCAATAAACACGTTAGCTGGATATTTTAATTATGAGCAGTGTGAGACAATGTAGCGGATGCATTAGATGCACAGTACAGTGCGGTACATCTGTCCTGCTTGTGGGAGAACATGAGCTGGTGCGTATGATTTCATCTGACACTGTGCAGTAGATAAAATCCATTACATCCAGCCCCATCCTTCTCTGGTGAATTCACTGAAGTGTGAGGCTGATATCATTCTATAGCTCACATAGTGACTAGTACTCCTATCTATAGTACCAGTAATGGTGGGGATGGCTGCAGGGGGATCTGTGAGGGTGACGCCATGTGCACAACATATGCTGCAGATTTCCCACACTGCAAACCACAGAAAGGTAGCACCAAAACTTGTAACAGATATTCCATTAGAATGTGGTGTTTGTTTAGTGAATGGATTTGTGTGTGTGTATATATATATATATATATATATATATATATATATATATATATATATATATCTCTTTATAAATAACTTTTTGTATATTTCTATTTTAAAAAAATAATATATCTTTAAATAATTTGTTTCTGTTTTTGTCACTTCCTGGATAAAATGGTGATGTCACGACCCGACTCCCAGAGCTGTGTGACACAGGGCACTGAGGGACACAGGGCACTGGAGGGACACTGAGCATCCCTCTGCCATCATCCTTTCCAGCAGCCACAGCCTGCACAGCTCTGGGAGTCGGGTATCCAGGAAGTGACATCACCATGTTATCCAGAAAGTGACATCACCATGTTATCCAGGAAGTTACATCACCATGTTATTCAGGAAGTGACATCACCATGCTATCCAGGAAGTGACATCACCGTGTTATCGAAGAAGTGACATCACCATGTTATCCAGGAAGTGACATCACCATGTTATCCAGGAAGTGACATCACCATGTTATCCAGGAAGTGAGGCCTTGATGCAGTAGTAAGTGCAGGGGAAAAAAGCACTTTATGTGCATTTTCCGTAATAAGTGTATATTGGGGATTTGTATAACTTTTGGGGGGCAATACAATACTTTAATAAAAATTTTCACTGAACTTCTCCTCTAATTATTTTAACCCTGAACTGTTCCCTTTATGATCACTGCTGGAGGTCTGACCTTTGGACCATCATTAATTAGTACTACAACAGCGCCCCCTGGCTATGAAAGGGAATACTGCCTGGATGCCGCACTACATCATCACTGCATTTCCTTCATTCTTATGATTTTAAGTGATTTAAAAGTCAATCACAAGGTAATGGTACAGTTATAGCCACTGCCAAACATGGTACAAAAACAATGTACCCGATCCTCCCATCTTGTTGGGCCAAGCAGGTGGCATCTGCACACTTTGCATAGATATGTGTACCTCAGAGTTTATACATACATTTGAAACTTGACTTTCCATGGCGCCCTGCGCTATTGGATTGAGTCCGCATAGTTTTACTTACTACTTTCAGAAACAGGCACTCCTACTTTTGAAAGGAGCCCCTGCTCTTGTATAGTAAATGGTACGCATGGAAGCTTTAAAAGCACAGTCGCTGTCCCAGAAGTAAGGAGCAGGGACTCCATTCATAGACAGAAATCCCTGCTGCTGTATGTAGTTCATATAGTACCATCTTCTAATATGGAAGCACACTGTAGCTTGACGCCCCCCAAAAAAATTGGTGGGCACTACATCTGTGTATTGTATCAATATAAAATCACTTATACCCCTTGAGTTCTACTATTTTATACTATTTCCAAATACACCATTCCTGTTGTTAGCTGACAAAATGTCCAGCCTTATGCAATTTTAGTGCTCTTTCTAGGGGTATTCTTGGGTTGAGGGAGTAGGTCTTACAAACATATAGTAACTTAAAGGGGTATTCCACTCAAACGTAACTTTTCATGCCCATGGTGAGACTAACAATTCCTTCCATAGTTGTTATTATCTATTCAGTCTCCTTCCCCCAGTTATCATCTGCTGCTTTCTGCTGAAGACACAAAAATCTGTGCGTTAGCCTTTTTCTCCATCTCCCCCTCCCTTCTGAGACAGCTGGTGTAAACAAGTCCCTGGCAGGCTATTTCTGCAACATTGTAATATCTTTGCAATGCTAGGAGGGTCAAGTTGCTAACTTGTTTACATCAGTTGTTTCAGAAGGGAGGGGGGAGAAGGGGGAGACAAAGAAAAAAGCTCTCACACAGATTTTTGTGACTTCAGCAGAAAGCAGCAGCTCAGAACTGGGGGAAGGGGACTGAATAGATAATAACAAGTATGGAAGGAATTGTTAGTCTCACCATGGGCAGCAACATATCAAAAGTTATGTAAGAGTGGAATACCCCTTTAACTTATAGTATAGGAATTACAAGAGACACACAATCCTCCCCCACTGCTGATCCTATGCTTAGTCCGCTGATCAGGCAAGAATATGACCTCTGACTCTCTAGCCATCATACAATAGTAATTACAAACTCCTCCGACCTCCTTCCCCAAATATCCACACCCATTAGCCCTATGAAACTCCTTAAGGCCGTACACCGCCACTATGGCGACATATAATATGTACAATATCATCCCACATCAAAAATTAAACACCTGATTATTTAAATTAGGGCAGAAGAGAGCGCGTTATTTGAGTTAATTTGTATCCGGGATCGCTGGGGACCTTGTATACAGAATATCTCATAAATTAAAAAGAAAAATTGACTAAGCTGATGAGAAAAATGAGATGCAGCGAGTGGAGCGCGGGGATGGGAGATATGCATAATGGATAGAGCTGTAAATGTTTCATGGTAATGACACAAGTGCCAAAAAGGAGAAAGATAAAATAGCAGATCTTCCCGATTTTCGGAGAGCAGGGAAAGTTTAACAATAAATTCTATGGAAACATCAGTGGCCGACAAGAGTAGCTGGATTATAAGGGGTTAACTCACCATGTTCCCATATCTGTACAGCTTGTGTGATCTGTTACATATAACACTGATAGGTAAGGAGGGAAACAAATCAATCAAAAAACTATTTTAACCATTCCTTGTTTAAAACTTACATAGAACGGTTTCTGACATCTCACTGAAAATTATTCTTTGAAAACAACAAATCTTTTATTTCATATCTATCTATAGAAATGTAGAAGATTTCCCCTCCTTTCCTATTATTCCCCCCCACATTTTGTTGATTTACTATATGCGTCATGAATAGTCGATATTCTATTCATATATTGTTAATCTCTTTCCTTTAATAAAAATTAAATCTGTTAGAAATGTAGAAGATTGTCGGCAAAATTAGACTGCCCTAGTCTGCCCTATAAGTAATTCCTATCTTATTATCTTATAGATAATTTATTGTAGATTTACCTACCACATCTGCTGGAAGTTTCCTCCAAGTAACTACTACTATCTATCTATCTATCTATCTATCTATCTATCTATCTATCTATCTATCTATCTATCTCCTATCTATCTCCTATCTATCTATCTATCTATCTATCTATCTATCTATCTATCTATCTATCTATCTATCTATCTCCTATCTATCTATCTATCTCCTATCTATCTATCTATCTATCTATCTATCTATCTATCTATCTAGTGACATCACTAGGCATAAATATTCAGGGCACAAGCCCCGAATAAATTCTGCTGTCAGCCGGTGTTCCGGTGATAGGACGCGTGTGATAGGTACCGGCCCTGCTCCCCCCTTATTGCACTGTGTAGCCAGAATCTTCCCCTGGGTGCTTCGGGGAACTGGCACCTCCTCACTGTCGCACGCTCAGCACATATATGTGCGTCTGCTAGGCTGGATCCCGTGGCCTGGCACTGACCACTGACTATAGGGACAGTGTACTAATGCAGGCTGACAGGCAGAGCACTACTACTCCCATCATGCCTGGTTGTGTGTGTGTGTGTGTGTGTATGTATGTATGTATGTATGTATGTACAGTATGTATGTATGTATATATGTGTGTGGTGGGGAAGGGTCAGGTTGGGTAGTGTGTGTGTGGAGAGTGTCAGATGGGATAGTGTGTATGTGTGTGTGTGTGTGGGGGGGGTCAAGTGTGGTAGTGTGTGTATGTATGTGTGTGGGGGGGTCAGGTGTGGTTGTGTGTGTGTGTGTGGGGGGGGGGTCAGGTGTGGTTGCGTGTGTGTGTGTGGGGGGGGGTCAGGTGTGGTAGTGTGTGTGTGTGGGAGGGGTCAGGTGGGGTAGTGAGTGTGTGGGGCATCAGGTGGGGTAGTGAGTGGGTGTGGGGGGTCAGGTGGGGTAGGGTGTGTGGGGGGGACAGGTGGGGTAGTGTGTGTGTGGGGGGGGTCAGGTGGGGTAGTGAGTGGGTGTGGGGGGTCAGGTGGGGTAGGGTGTGTGAGGGGCCAGGTGGGGTAGTGTGTGAGGGGGTCAGGTGGGGTAGTGTGTGTGTGTGGGGGGGGGGACATCAGGCACATCAATACTATATGGGGCACACCAGGGGCCGTTATTACTATATGGGAGCACAACAGGTTGCATTATTACTATATGGGAGCACAGCAGGTTGCATTATTACTATATAGAGGCACAGCAGGAGGCATTATTACTATATGGGACACACCAGAGGACTTGATTATTATATGGGAGCACAGCAGGAGACAATATTACTACACGGGGAAAAGGAGGGTGCATTATTACTATATGGCAGCACAGCATGGGACATTATTACAATATGGGAGCACAGCAGGAGACATTATTACTATATTGGGGCACAGCAGGGGACATTACTATATGGAGGCACAGCAGGGGACATTATTACTATATGGAGGCACAGCAGGGACATTATTACTATATGGAGGCACAGCAGAAACATTATTACTGTATGGAGGCACAGCAGAGACATTATTACTGTATGAAGGCACAGCAGGGGACATTATTACTATACGGGGGCACAGCAGGGACATCATTACTATATGGAGGCACAGCAGGAGACATTAGTACTATATGGAGGCTCAGCAGGGACATTATTACTATATGGAGGCACAGCCTGAGACTTTAGTACTATATGGAGGCACAGCAGGGACATTATTACTATATGGAGGCACAGCAGTGACATTATTACTATATGGAGGCACAGCAGGTGGATATTATTACTTTATGGAGCATAGCAGGCGACATTATTATTATTATTAGTCTGGCAGGTTATGAAGAGATGAATTGTAGCTGGAAGAAATCATGGAGGTCTGGGCTGGATGGAGAGGAAAAGGGAAAGAGAACAACTCGGATCAAAGAAGACGTCATCTGTGAGTCACTGAATGAGGTTTTTGCATTCTGTATAATGTTTTCTGGTTGGAGTTCCCCAGAGGCCATGTGTACAGAGGAATCTGTGAAGGAACTGCCTGGGCCACTCTTGTAGTGGTGGGCACCACTGGGGTGTACCGCTGCCGATGACAGTGACACTGACAGGAGACTAGGGCAGATGGCTGCTTGTGTCTGCTTAGCCGCAGTTATGAGTGGCAGCAATAGAGCTAGAGCGGTCATTGGGATTACTAGCTTCTGCACTGGGCTCCTTCACTAACTGCTTATGACAGCACTCAGAGGGCCCGGGCCCCGGATGTTTTAGGACCCTAGCAACGCCCCTGTATCTATCTATCTATCTATCTATCTATCTATCTATCTATCTATCTATCTCCAATCTAATAATATAGAAGTAGGGAACTAAATCAGACACAGACATATATTTTCCGCCTGTTTCCATCCAGTTGAACCATATTGTCCCTCCCTGACCGTCCCCGGTAATTGTTGGCCATTGTATTCTGCATTGTCCCTCTGTGATGCCCCGGTCGGTGGTTTGTGCTGCCCTGATCCCTATTTCTATAGTCTTCTGTTGTATCCGCCGCTATCGTTTGCTGCGGGGATTTCTCTAGATGACACTAATGAGAATGTTCTTCGGGGGGTGATGGAGTAGAAGCATCTAATATGTAAATATTTCCGGATGTTTTGACATAGATGGCGATGTCTACGATCGGTGCCGGCATACTCTTACATTTTCCTTCATTATCAATTCCAAAATACACACGGGGGCTTTCAGTGCCTTCTAATTGTGTGTGGCTTTAATTTCATTAACGGGAATTGATTGCAGACTGGTTTTCATCCTGGGCAGCGGGGGGTTGTAAATTTTCATTTAACTAGCCGGAATACATGAGCCAACAAATTAAAAAAAAACTTTAAAAAAAATAATAGACTTGTTGTATGGTTAAAGTATATAAGCTAAGATCCAGTTGCGAGCCAGGACTCTCAGTACTAAGGCCGCATACACCCAGACCTCGACTGACGATGAGACCAGGACAGGCCCATAGACTTACATTATCAGTCCATGCAGGTCACATGACATGGAGACGGGAGACAATGTGCCAAGCTCTCTCTTCTAAATTAGGACCTGCACACACTATATCAGTTACATGTGATGTAATAAGCTGCTATATTTTACCAAAAACACTGTCACCAGCCACATCGTATTGACAGTGCTCCAGAGATATAGTAATTACTAAGTTTGACTGTGGTTTCAAACTCGACAATAAGCAGGTACCCTGTCAGAGAAATGCGTCTGATGGCATTAGATTAGTTGATTCTTAAAATAATTGATGCCAGAGGTTTGTGTTCTCAGCTACATGTCGGGGAGTGCAGTGCTCCAGAGATGATACCTTAGAGATGATAAACAAGTGACAGATTGTTTACTTACCTAAGCAGGTACTATATTAATAACATGTAACATGCTGTGGATTTTTAAGCCACTGCATCATACAAACAATACCATAGCATTAGCTTGTATTATCAGTTATTGTATTTGTAATATAATTAATGTCAATGGCTTCTGTCATCAGTCACACCTCAGTGAGTACAGTGCTCTAGAGATGATTCCCAAGTGATAATTAACAAGTAGACTGTGTTTACTTACTTTGTAATAAGCAGGTACTATGATAATTTATAATCCACTGTATCATACATAAAAACAATACTATAGAAATAGTCAATGGCTACTGTCACCAGTCACACCTCAATGAGTACAGTGCTCCAGAGATGATTCCCAAGTGATAATTAACAAGTAGACTGTGTTTACTTACTTTGTAATAAGCAGGTACTATGATAATTTATAATCCACTGTATCATACATAAAAACAATACTATAGCAATAGTCAATGGCTACTGTCACCAGTCATACCTCAATGAGTACAGTGCTCCAGAGATGATTCCCAAGTGATAATTAACAAGTAGACTGTGTTTACTTACTGTGTTATTAAGCAGGTACTATGTTAATCACATGTAGCATGCTGCATATTTATAAGCCACTGTATCATACAAACAGTACCATAGCACTAGCTTGTATTATCAGACATAATTTGTTGACAGTGTTCCAGAAATAAGTAAAAAGTGGCATTGTGGCTAACACCTTAGTACTTTACTAAGAAGGTTCTTGTTTAAAAACATGAGTTTGATGACATAAGCTGTTGTATTTGTAATATAATTAATGTCAATGGCTTTTGTCTTCAGCCACACTTCAGTGAGTGCAGTGCTCCAGAAACTGTTACCAAGTCATAATTTACAAGTAACACTGTGTTTACTTACTTGGTAAGAAGCAGGCACTATGTTGATCACATTTTTTTTTTATCAGACATATCTTGTTGACAGTGCTCCAGAAATCAGTAACAAGTGACATTGTGGCTTACACCTTATTACAGTAGTAAGCAGGCACCTAGTTAGAGAATACATTGGCATAAGCTAATGTATTCTTAATATGATTAATGTCAATGGCTTCTGTCATCAGCCACATCACGGTGAGTGCAGTGCTCCAGAGACTATTCCCAAGTGATAATTAGAAACTGACATGGTGACTAGTTACTGAGTAATTAGCAGGTATAAGACACGGATGGTGAGTTAGGCCATCGTGTTCTAAAGACAGAACTATGACTAGTTCTCCAGCATGTTACATTGCAGCTACTTACTCTGTAATTAGCCGGTACCCTGTCAGCGAGATGGGGCTAATGTCATACGCTATATGCTAAAAATATACCAGAGAATTAGCCTTTTCATCGGCCACATCTCATTGATGTACTGCACTATTGATAATTATCAAGAGACATTATTGCTTTGTACTTGGTAATTCGCTGGTACCCTGTCAGCAAGAATTGGCTGATGGCATAAGACATTATTTGGAAAGTAGTGCTATGTCATCAGCCACATCTTACGCTTGACATACTGTATATAGCGAGTGACACAATGACTTCTAGAGATGAACAAATATCTAAACATTTAATATCAGCTTTTAATCATAGGGCAAATTCTCTATTACATACAAGTATATATCAAATATAAGGAGACTGAAGTACCAACAGCCAACCAGAAAGAATTACCCAGAGGCCCCAACAAGTGAGTTTCATTGTATAGTATTATAATATTCTGTTATCAATGCACACAGGCCATAGAAGTATTGAGTTCTTTAGGTATTAACTCCAAAAAGATTGAAATTTCCCCTGTTTTTAGTGAAACGGTTACCGATCCAGAGCCGGGATCCTACCCTAGGGCCCTTTGGGTATACTATGCATGCCGCCTGCTCAGTGAATACCATAAAATCCTTGAGCAAATCACAAAAATTTGGATTTCAATAAATCCGATTTTTTTTTTTACATAAAGAATGGATACTTATAGTAATAAAGTATTTGACCTCTTTTCGGGTATGGGCACACTGAGTAATTTTGACAGAAACTCCGTCGCGGAATTCTCAGCTCACACCCGCTCGCGGACTGTGGTGGGTTCGCGCATCTCCGCCTGTGTCATACACTCCATTCTATGCATGGATGGATTCTTTCATCCGTTCAAAGAATGATCAAGTTCATTCTTTGGATGGAGGGTGGAAGAACAGGTTGCATAGGATGGAATCTATGATACTGGCGGAGATGCGTGCACCCACCACAGTCCACGAGCTGGCGTGAGCTGAGAATTCCGCGACGGAGTTTCCGTCAAAATTACTCAGTATGCACATACCCTCACTGTGCCCTATCAAAGCATTTGGCCATAATGGGTCGACTAGGAATGGTTCGTGCTCTGGTGTACTTGACCTGTCCGTGTATAGTATTACATAGAATGAATATTCATTTGACTTGCTGTCCGAAGATACCATCCCTTATGTGCTCAGATGATTTCCGGGCTGAATGCTACTTAAAGAAGCAGATCACATAAAATTACGATTGCCCCCCCCCCCCCCCCGCTAGGCGCTGGCACATATACTCACTGCAGGTGATCGGTGTCCCGCGGCGTGGCTTAGTTCCGGTTCCGGTGACTTTGTATCCTGTGACTCCAGTGTCCTGTGATTAAACGCCGGAAGTCATTGGCTTCCATAGAGAATGCATTAAAGCACGTGACTTCCGGTGTTCAATCACAGGAAACTGAAGAGGTAAAGGAGTCACAGCAGAGGCGGACGTGAGTGCACCGGATATGAATAGCGCCGCGAGACCGGAAAACAAAGCTGTGCCACGGGACAACGATCACCTGCGATAAGTATACGCACCTGCGCCTAGCGGGGGGGGCAAATAATAAGTTTTTGTGAACTGTTTTGTTAAGGCACAGAGGAATAGTCAAGGAATTTCAAGTTTAATCTGCAGTAAATTTTACGAGTATTCCGCTTGAAATTCCGCCTGTAAAAAATGTATTGTGTTCAATGGGATTTCTGCAAAAATTTACGCAAGTTCTGCTGCTGTGGATCTGCCCCCCCTCCCAAGAATTTATATTGACATGCCGTTTGGAATTTTTGCTTTCCGCTTGCATTTTCGCTCAAATTTTGCTTGAATTCCGCTTCAATTCCATGCCTATTCTGCCAGAGCTGAAGAAGAGGTAATTTCAAGCAGAAAAATGTTCTCTTCAATTACTCACCTATTCCTTAGTGTGAACATATCAAATGTGACCATTTACCTTCAACAACAATTCCTCCAAACACATGCAAGTATACAATAAGGTAAGAGGACTAAGCAGATACTTACGGTGATGACACATGTCCAAGAGATTTGGCAATTAAATTCACCATGCTCATTCCATCTACTGGACTGGCCATAATCAGGGACATTTGCCAACTTTCGGTTCATAAAGCATACCCTACCTGTTCTTTGAAAAGATTTTTAAAAGTCAGCATTGGTAAATTGGTCGAACAAGGAGATTTTCAAGGCTGAGCTGCCTTGAGACATCACGTCTCAAGTCGAAGCTCAGACCAGGAAGCGGCAGCGGGACGAGAAAACGGGGCGGCACGATCCGGGACCCAGCACTGGAACCAGAGAGGTAAGTGACCGGCGGCCTCTATATCCACCCCTTCCCCAGCCATGCAATAAAAATAACCCCAGCCAGGAGTACCCCTTTAATTCAACTTTTAGGGACAGTGAGGATCTTCTGGAGGAGGCAGACAGACTCACAGATTGTGGGCACACAGCTTAGACTCTTTCATCCTTTCCTGCACACAGTACGAGCCACTTTCTGCATTCTTGTCTGTTACTAGAGACAGATTTATCCTACCAACATACAGTGAACTGCAAATTACTGAAAAGTGAGACACCTAGTGGCCATGACATTAGAAGTAGGGTAAGTAATTTTTGGTATATAAAGTGATTTATAAATATGTAAGGAATCACATTGAGGTAACCAGTAAAGGGGTTATCCAGTGCTACAAAAACATGGCCACTTTCCCCCCCTCTCTTGTCTCCAGTTCAGGTGCGCTTTGCAATTAAGCTCCATTTACCTCAATGGAACTGAGTTTGAAACCCCACCCAAACTGGAGACAAGAGAGGGGGAAAAGTGGCCATGTTTTTGTAGCACTGGATAACCCCTTTAAATCAGACCACTGTACCAGAAAAATCAAGATGACACAAGCCGATACACTGCGTTCACAGAGATCAAAAAGTTAGAGAGAGCGTCAGAGATGGTCCATTTGTAGCACTGAATATATCAATCTCCATGGTAATGGGTGACATAGAAACACATGTAAAGTAATTCTATACATCATTTCATAGCTTTGTTTAAATTAACTTAGATAAGAGGAACCACCGAAGCAACCAAGAGCCCGAAATAGTCCTGGTAATGGGAAGGTAATACTATAAAAATTGTATATGTTTCCATTAGCGCCCCAGCTCCCGCCTCCCACTGGCTGTACAGCCCTGGATTATGGAGTGGGATTTACATGCATAGTTTTATGAGAGAACATTAAGTAAAGAGACATAAATCTTTTACTTTGATGATCTCCTGCCCATTCGGCTATCGCTAGGCAGGTGACACTTCATACAGTTATATACAGTACATTACTGCAGCCAGATTCACTTCATTACTGTAACGTACATCTTGTACTGTGCAAGGAAAGGAATGTTCTAGAAATCTTAACAAATGGACACAAATGAGGAAGACGTGAGAAGCCAGGGCGTGAACCCATAACGCTTTGTGCGCAGGACTCGAGAAATCTCTACTGATTATATACATGTACAGGTATTAAATGGCCAGAATAAGAATAAACTAAAGAATTGTATAAAATACCATGATAGAAAGTGATATTACAACAACGCCTGAAGCCTGTCCAAACTATTAGACTAGATATAGAAGTATAATGCATGTACCGCCCTCGTTCTATAAGTGTACCCGACAAGCATTGCAAATGACTTCCTCATGGGGTGCTGGCATTCCCATCTGTATCTCTATTTTAATCATTACTAGAGATTAGTGTTGAGCGAGCATGCACTTTTATCTATCTACTATCTATCATCTATCTATCTATCTATCTATCTATCTATCTATCTATCTATCTATCTATCTATCTCCCTCTCTCCTATCTATCTATCTATCTATCTATCTATCTATCTATCTATCTATCTATCCATTATCTATCTATTTCCTATCTATCTATCTATCTATCTATCTATTTCCTATCTATCTATCTATCTATCTATCTATCTAAAAAACAAAATATTGCTGTAGCACTCCAATAAGGTGAAAAAATATAAGGAGGTTTATTCAATCCATGAACAGGGTATGCAGCATACCCTGTTCATGGATTGAATAAACCTCCTTATATTTTTTCACCTTATTGGAGTGCTACAGCAATATTTTGTTTTTTATATATTGTATCCGGGTGATCTCCGGAGTGCAGTTGGCACCCACTGACTTATACGAGTGCCGCGTGATCGTTGTAAACTTATCTATCTATCTATCTATCTATCTATCTATCTATCTATCTATCTATCTATCATCTATCTATCCATTATCTATCTATCTATCTATCTCCTATCTATCTATCTCCTATCTATCTATCTATCTATCTATCTATCTATCTATCTCCTATCTATCTATCTATCTATCTATCTATCTATCTATCTCCTATCTCCTATCTATCTATCTCCTATCTATTATCTATCTTCTATCTATCTATCTATCTATCTATCTATCTATCTATCTCCTATCTATCTCCTATCTATCTATCTATCTATTTATCTATCTATCTATCTATCATCCATCTCCTATCTATTATCTATCTATCTATCTATCTATCTATCTATCTATCTCCTATCTATCTATCTCCTATCTATCTATCTATCTATCTATCTATCTATCATCTATCTATCTATCTATCTATCTATCTATCTATCTATCTATCTCCTATCTATCTCCTATCTATCTATCTCCTATCTATCTATCTATCTATCTATCTATCTATCTATCTATCTATCTATCTATCAATCAATCATCTATCTATCTATCTATCTATCTATCTATCTATCTATCATCCATCTCCTATCTATTATCTATCTATCCATCTATCTATCTATCTATCTATCTATCTATCTATCTATCTATCTCCTATCTATCTCCTATCTATCTATCTATCTATCTATCTATCTATCTATCTATCTATCTATCTATCTATCTATCTATCTAAAATACCTTGTGACCTAATTCCTCTCAGCCCCCCCCTCCTCCTCTTCTTCTTCCCTTTATTGTATAAGTTATATTCATTCTAAATGAAATCTATAACCCCCCTTTTTCAATCACTTAGGGTAATATAAACGAACATGCCCTAGAAATAGTGATTGCTTTAAAATATATCCAAATAGTACAGATTAGTTATCTAACATCCGAGATATAAATCAGTGGCGCCTTGAAACGGCATAATTCTGCTCCGGCGCCCGGCGTTCATAAATAAATGATGCTTATAAAGTCTGATTTATGGCACGGAATAATGACTGATTAACTCGCTTGTAATTCGATTGTGTTAAAAGTGATGAAATTTATGCTGTCACATCTAGTGGAAGCTTGTTCCCCTCCATCAACCAAGTTGTAGGCAATCAGTCATCTGCAACAAGATGTCTACACACAATGACTACAGGTGATTTGAAGGACGGGGAATTCTTACACCGCGACATGGAAAAAGCCAAAGAAGAGAACAATTTTAATCATCAAAGGATAGAAAATAAATAAATAAATAAATAAATATTGGTCTGATTATATTGTCCTTCTCAACCTGGAGGAAAAACAGCAGGACACAAATATCCCAGAAGCAATTTCCTGATATTATGGTAATTGGTCATTGGAAGGATATTGTAATGTATTCACATGGGCCAATTATTACTATAATCACAAAAGGTGACACTGTCTCTAAAGGAGTTAATGGAAACCTTTGTCATTTACAGTTTTTTTTTTTATGGTTTTCTGAGTTAGTCGACAAGGTCATCTGTTCAGGGTTAGTGAACAGAAAACTTTACTAAAGTTCGGTTGGACGAGTTGATCAAATTCGACCAAAAGTTTTTTTTCCGATTTTGTATGTTTAGGCTATGTTCACACTGCGTAAAATAACCGCCGTTGTTTTCACCGGCTGGACTTTTGCAACCAAAACTACAGCCGTAGAATTACGATCGTACGGGCTAGTCGTGAAACTACGGCCGTTGTTTAATTTTGATTCCTAGCATGATTATAAGTGGGATGAAACAGGTCATTTACTTTAAATACTGCGCCCAGCCAGAGAAACCACTCAGAAATTTTTTTACATCAAAATCAAGTTTAATTTGGCAGATATAAGTTTTACGTTCGCAGCCGCATTGAAATCCATAGCCGTTGTTTCAGTATTACCGGCCGGAAAGGATTGACATGTTCATTTTTCACGGGGGCCGTATAAACAACTGCCGTTATCTGTTACGTAGTGTGAATTAAACGGCCGTAGTTACATTGCATTGAAGTCATTATAGGGAACCTCAAAACAACGGCCGTCGTTTTGCGGCTCGGACAACGGCCGTTATTTTACGAAGTGTAAACATAGCCTTATACTTCAAAAACATTAAATAAAGAATGTTTTTTTTAAAAAATTCGACAAAAAGTTTGGTTCAGACAGAAGTAGTTCAATCCAAACCCAAACTTTACCAATAACCATAAAACCCATAAATAACACTGTCTTAGCCTTGTATAACACTTTTAATAAAGAGTATCTATCATGAAAAAAAAAACAAAACTTTTGACTTGTTACAAAGATATGTAAAAAGTTTTCATCACGACTAGAGATGAGTGAACCTCGGGCATGCTGGAGTCCATCTGGACCCGATCGTTCGGCATTTGATTAGCGGGGGCTGCTGAACTTGGATAAAGCCCTAAGGCTATGTGGAAATCATGGATATAGTCATTGGCTGTATCTATGTTTTCCAGACAACCTTAGAGCTTTATCAAAGTTCAGCAGCCGCTGCTAATCAAATACCAAACGTTTGGGTTCGGATTGACTCGAACCCGAACCCGGTTCGCAACCAATCAGGAGAACGAGCCGGAGGAAGTCCATGTAGAGCATGTTCTCTCCCAGTGTTACATGACCTGGACGACTTTATAATGTAAGTCTATGGGGGTTACTAGGTCAGAAAATGACACAGAGCTAGGTGTGAACAGGAGCACATAGATTTCTTCCGGCTCATAATCCTGATTGGTCGAGCTCTGAGTGTTTAAAACTTTTGGTTTGTCTGACGTAGTAGTGCAAGAAGTCCAACAGCATCATTGGTGGAATCAAAATTTTAGAAAATTATAGTGCACCCAGTACAGTACAACATTTCGGCCACAGGTGGCCTTTGCCAAGTATACCTTGTAGCTGAAATGTTGTAATGTACTTTTTTTGTGGCCTACTAGTGTTTATATGCACTGCTGAGACCCGCTCTGATCAGAAGATCGGCAGCAGCACGATCCTTTCCCCGGCCGGCCACTCATTCCGTTAATATTTTCTCATAGATTTACATTGAGAATATTGACGGACTGCATGGCTGGCCAGGGAGTTAATCTCTCTCCAGCTATATCTCCTGATTACAGTGGTCTCAGCAGTGAAACCTGCTGTGATCAATAACTTTTGACATGTCTGATGTCAATATCGGCTACCTGGATGTCATGCGATTCAGCTTCTCACTTTTGCCATGTGGAAAAAAAGAAAACGCAAAAATGAAAATTAAGAGGTTAAAGTGACACTGCTTTTGTGCATTCTGACATCTCTACATGGGTAAATTTAGCGTTTTTCATACATTATTTCATATCACATGTCATGGTGGTTGTTCAAGTAAAAAGTGTCCTTTTATCAACAGCAGATTGTATTAAGTGGGCATGGCATTAGCGCCACCTAGCTGGCGTAAAGGGGGTGGGGTCTAGACCTTTCGGCCAGCCTGTTCTAATGGCCGGCGAGGGGGCGGGGCCAACTGTGTGTTGTGGGCGTGGCTAAGTGGCGTTGTTGCCGTGAGGCCCCGCCCACTTAACACAATCTGCAGTTGATAAAAGATCACTTTTTACTTGAACAAGCACCATGACGTATGATATAACATAAGGTATGAAAAACGCTAAATTTACCCTTTACACCTGTGTAGAGATGTCAGAATGCAAAAAGGAGGTGACAGTGTCACTTTAAAGGTTTTTTTTTCCCAAGGATGAAACCTATTTTCAACTGCCTAGAAAATAACATATACCAGTGAATAAAGTCATTTTATCTTTCCATGATTTTTCACTCTTTTCTTCTCTGTTTGATGCAGTAGTTCATCTTCCTGTCTAGGGAACATGCTGTTACTGTGTACACCCTACCCTAGAATTTAGCCAACTCTATCTCTCTCCCCTTTTTGGGAGGGCTTATAGTCAAGAAGGTGCAGTGAGAGTGAGATAATGTTGGCTGAATCCCTTGCTAGAGTGTACAACAGGACCGGGAATTCCATTACAAGGTGTACACCAGACTGGAAGTTGGGCTAATTAAGACAACAGAACAGATGGGAAACTAGTAAAATAACTTTATTTACAAATATATGTTAATTTATTAGACAGTTCAAAATGGTTTCTTAATCAGAAATCCCCTTTAAGGCCTGTATCAATAAAAAGAACTTTACTCCTTCAGATGATTCTCATCCTCTTGAATCATTTTACACAATACGTTACTGATTACAAATTCATGAGATTGTTTTAGAACATGACGACTTCAATTCTTCCTAAGGAATTTGGAAGAAGAGAAAAAAAAAAATGACCCCCCCCCCCCAACCTTCAAAATTACTTTGAGACATTTCCATATTTTTTCTCCAAATATAAATAGAATTCCATTTGTCATCACTACATGATTGTGCGGTTGAATTCTCCTTAACATCTAGCACTCCTTTGATGCCTTTATGTCACGGCCGTATTTCAATTTGAGGCTATTATGTGTTCTGGAGCCATTACATTACTGTATTTGCATGTGATTTAAAGTAGCACTTCTATCAATACAAATGTCATCAATCTTTATGTCAGATTACTTTGAGCAAATAAAAATGTCAACATACTAGTTTTCTTGTTGCTTCCTATTTTATTTCCCGAGAGAGAGGATTGCTTAAAGTTCTAAAAGCCTTTGCTGTATATTAGGTCCTGCTGTGATAAGTGAATTGCAATTCTGTTAGAAGATCTCTTTAGAAAGTGAAGCTGGCATCTTTCTAATAAATCCAATGTATGAAAAAAAAAAAAAAAAAGGCTTAAACAAGAATAGGACATCCACAAGGGATGGGATAGAAAAAAAAAATTGCATGTTATTGCTTTACAACTCGATAACTTTACTTAGTCCGTCCACTGGCTTTACCCACCTAATCTTCAGACAATGGAGAACATGGTACAACGTGACATAGATGAACTTGTCTAGACTAAATGTGTTGGCCAAAATAAAAAAAAAATAAAAAAAAAAAAAAAATATATATATATATATATATATATATATACATATTAAAAAAAAAAAGATGTTTACTCACCCTCTCCTCCACTCAACCACCTGATCTCCATCACTCTCCTCCTCTTCATTACTTTTATTGATGTGCAAAGAGGAAAGGAAATATTGCCTCTGTTGCTGATGTCTATTCTCTATTGATGTCTATTAGAGATGAGCGAACCGGGTTCGGGTTCGAGTCGATCCGAACCCAAACTTTTGGCATTTGATTAGCAGCGGCTGCTGAACTTGGATAAAGCTCTAAGGTTGTCTGGAAAACATGGATACAGCCAATGACTATATCCATGTTTTCCACATAGCCTTAGGGCTTTATCCAAGTTCAGCAGCCACCGCTAATCAAATGCCGGAAGTTCGGGTTCGGATCGACTTGAGCATGCTCCAGGTTCGCTCATCTCTAATGTCTATGTATTTCTGGTTACGTCATCATATGTCATGAAGGAGGCAGAGGTAAAGATCAGGGGGTGGGGCAACCAGCAGCAGCGGAGGAGTGGACCAAGTGAGTATACAGCTTTTTTATGTTTCCTTAAAGGGAATCCATCTGCCTTAAAGGAGGGTAGCATAAACTAGTGACAAAAAAGCTGAAAAGAACAATGTATTACTTCATGCTGTTCAGCTGTTCTACTAATATGAAGGAGAATGGTATCTGTGCCACACCCCTGCCCTCCAGCTGCTGATTGACAGTTGACTGCCTGTATACAATACACAGCATGGATAGATAACTGCCAATCAGCCGCCAGTGGGTAGAGCGTGTTTGTACTGATGAATATCCAGGACTACTGAGCACACACATAATGGATAGAACTACTTTTTTGTCTTTGTTATTCAGGAGAATATCTCTGGATCAGCTGGACAGAACAATGTAATACATATGTGAAACATCATTCTATTCAGCTTCTCTGTCACTAGTTTATGCTGCCCAGAGATTGGACAGTAGAATCTTAAAGCGACTCTGTACCCTCAATCTAACCCCTCCCCCCCCCAAAAAAAAAAAAACACTTGTACCTTCGGATAGCTGCTTTTAATCCAATATTTATTTTGGGGTCCGTTCGGCAGGTAATGCAGTTATTGTCCTAAAAAACAACTTTTAAACTTGCAGCCCTGTGCCCAACGGGAGTATATGTGCCCTAACTTGCACCACCCCTCTGTCCCTCCTCCCCATCCTCCTCATCATTAGGAATGCTCCAGGCAAATTGATTTCTAGTCCCCACCTGTGTCAGCCCGGCACATGGGCTGGATCGTTCCAGAAAATGTTCCAGTGGCATTCCTAATGATGAAGAGGGTGAGGAGGAGGGACGGAGGGGTGGTACAAAGTTAGGACGCAGATACTCCCGTTTGGCACGGGCTGCAAGTTTAAAAGTTGTTTTTTTAGGACAATAACCGCATCACCAGCCGAACGGACCCCAGGACAGATCTTGGATTAAAAGCAGCTATCTAATGGTACAACTGGATGGTGGTGGTGGTGGTGGTGGTGGGGGGGTCAGATTGTGGGTGCAGAGTCGCTTTAAGACCAGGCTAAATAGTAAAAAAAAAAAAATGCTGCTGGCTGGCCAACAACTTCAAAATCACTGATTATACTTATAAGGAAGGGAGCAAGTGTTTCATTAAAATCCTAATACAACTGCCTAAAGGGTCCAAAGGCCCCTCTGCCACATGGGAAAACCCATTCTAGTATATCCCAATATAGTATATGCTTAGACATTACTAATTGATAGAGGGGGGTCCCATGGTTAAGGATGTCTCTTGCATAGGAGGACCTGTGCTCTTCAGCAATAAACAGGTAACTCATTGACTTGAGTGGACACGGTGTAATGTCTAGCTTCTCCCCTCGGTGGCACTGCAGGAAAGTTCATCACCTCTTGGAAGGGTTACCCACAGATTCCAGCTGATCACTGGGACTCCCAGCAGGGGGGGGAGATAATTTGTGATCAGCTAATTCTCAAGAGAACCCTCAAACAAGTATTGCCCAAAGCTGAGATCCCCTTTAACCTCCTCAAGGGGGCATTGACTTTTCGAAAGGTCTCCAGCTCTTTACCATAGAGAAGACTGTTAGCACCAGCTGGCATGTATATAGGAACCAAGTTACTATTCTTTGGTAGCAACATGACAGGTGGGAATCAGAGTCAGATAGTTAATGGCTTGAGGCAGGCAAAGTTCAGTTGTAGGCAATACAAGGTCAGAGGTCAGGACGGGCAGCAGACAAAAAGACATGACCAAAAAGACAAGCAGAATGGACAGAAAAATGGAATGAACACAGTAGTGCAGACTCTAAAGGTCTCTATTGCTTAGGTATGGAACGGTGGGGGAAGGTTCCTCAGACACTTGGGTTTTGGCTGAAGCCAGGAGCAATTAGTATGTACTGTCTCTTTAAGAGTCTATGTCAAGAGTGGCTGCAAAAATAAGGATACTGGACACCAGAAGAGGTTAAAGTATAACAATGTCCACAATCCAGTAAAGGACATGAAGCTCCACTCTTAATCTACACAGACCATGCCCACCTTGTTTGCATTGTTCTCATTGCATGCACAGGATGGATCATCAATAAAGTCTAATAGGTTATTTGTCAGTCAATCATCCCATAAGTCATAGTCCCCGGTGACAGGTGGCTGGCTCTAAAGTCACCTCCTCATCCAATCCTGTCCATTATCTATAACATGGTGTTGGTGCATTGTGTATACAGACAGAACGCATCATACAATAGGTTACAGGGATTCCATTCTGTCTATAGAATGCTCAGGATTCCATGAAACAAACAAATATTTAAAGGAAAAGTGACCTGGATTTTTTTTTTTTTTTTTTTTTTTTTTACTGATTAGATCCGGATACTAAAACTTATTTTTTTTACAATCCCTTGCTATTCTTTTCATAGCAATTATTATTATTATTTTTTTTAAAGAATTTATTTATTCAATTTTAACAAAATTTTTGTTAACAACACCCAAATACCATAGAATCCTCCATCCATGGACTCCCTCTTAAGGTCACAGTAGAGAAAGGAAAGAGAGTGACAAGCCACCTCATTCATAGTATAGGTGTCCAATACCCCAGGTTCTGTTCCCTTTTGCCAATTCCCAAGGCAAGAAAGTAGGAAAGAGGAAACCTGACCATAAGAAAGAAAATGATTAGGGCCCAGTCCCCACTTAGCACATAGTTCTGGAAATGTAAGCAGTCGAGGCTCTTTATCATGAAGAAGATCACGCACTTTCCTTATCCCCTTGGATTTCCAAACCAGAAACATCTTATTACTGTTCCCCTCCGGAAAGGCAACATGGCCCCATAGCAATTATTTTAATAAATCCTCACATACTCACATACTACCAATGGTCGGAGTAATATCTACCTGGTGGTAATCTGCGCTCACTTTTTTTTTTGTTATAGGGAAATCCTTGAAGTGGCTGGATCCCAGCCAGTTTTCCTACATGTTTGCTTATGTCCCAGTATTTCAATGTGATGGTCCCAGGTGAGCAGTGATGAAACTCCCTTCCTTTGAGCCTCTTTGTAGTATTGTGTCTATCAATGCACAACCACACAAGGTGAGAGTGTGTGTGTGTGTCTAACAATAAATTGGAGAACATAATGATGTCTATGGGAGGGCATGCTCTGTGACCTGTGCGGAGGTCATTGTGCAGAGAGAGGAGATGTGAGTATCCCCTATTGTGAGTGACCTGATCCTATCTTATCTGCAGACAGCATCAACATTCATTGTAGTCTTGTCTGTGATGGAGACTGAAAAGAAGTTCCCTATATGGAAAAGGGGGGTGGGGGTGGAATCAGCACCCCCCCCACCCCCACCCCCCCCAAAAAAAAGTAAAATGGAACATTTTAAAACAAAATCACTAAAAGCTCTCAAAAATAGTGATGAGCTGCAATACCCCAAACAACCTTTACACGGTGTGGTGCTGTTTTTAGATGAGAGAAACCCTATTTCTGTAATTCTGCACATCCCCTTTAAGTGAGAGCTATATCTTCAATTGGTTTTGGAGGACGCTGAATAATCCCTGCCGGACCGCCATCTTTTGGGTTCCCATTCGCCCGTTGTTTCAGTGAACAATGTTCAACATTTTGTGCTGTGATTTTTTTAAAAGTTATTTATGGAGCTGAAGAATTTCTTTTCAATTAAAGAAGTCCTATCCATTGATTTATTCGGGGCATCCAACATCTTACGAGGAACATAATAGCTTTTCTATTATTAGATGAGCAATCTCTGGCCAATTCCAAGGATTTTCTTTCCTACTTAATCTTTAGAAATTACATTTAGCGCTGCCAACAGCGAACATTAACCATAACATGGCAACAGAACCAAGGCTAAAATAATAGCAAAATAACAAAAAAGGAAAAATGTAGAATAAGATCACTTGCATTGAGAGGACACATAATACATAATGAATTAGGAGAATGTCAGCCCGCTTTCTACAGTCATTTTGTGGATGTGTCATGGCCGCTGGGCTCAGTAGTCTCCAGTTTTCTGTGGGAGTCTGCTTCACTCTACACTGCCCACTTGATTCTCCCCTGTGGAGTACTATGTACTTGCTTTCCTCCCTACCTACAGCCCGAGTGAGCTGCCCGCCATGTTGCCTTCTGTGTACAATCCCACCAGATGCTATTCCTGTGGTTTCAGCAGCAGTTCCTGTAAGGTGTGAGGTGCAGCATCTATGGATGAGATCTGGGGAATCTGGAGGCCGAATCACCACCTTGAACTCTTTGTCCTGTACAATGTCTGCAGTGTGGCCCCTGGGGTATTATCCACTACTATTAGGGGTCCTGCTGTCCTGGTGTGTATAAGGGTTAGGTAGGGGGTAAGTGTCAAAGTAACATTCACGTTGCCAGGACACAAGGTCTCCAGCAGAATGTTGCCCACACGTCCCCCGCCATCTTGTCTTCTTCCCATAGTTCATCCTGGTGCCATCTTACCTTGTAAGTGACGTACATGCACCCGACCATCCATATGATGTAACGTGATCCATTAGACCAGGTGCCTCCCTCCATTGCTCCCATGATCCAACTCCAGACACTTTCAAGAGTGGAAAGGGGTCCCATGACCGATCTGCGAGGCCCCATACTTGTCCTGTGTGAGCTGACTCCTTTCTATCGTAAACATCAGTAATTTTTTCAGCAGTTTGCTCTACGACAGCTCTACTGTGGGATCAGACCAAACCCCCTGCCCCCTCATCTCCAGTTGTCCTTGCTTGGACACGTTTGGCCTGTACTGATCACTTCTTACCGGGGATACCCCACTAGACCAGCCACTCTGGAGATGTCTGACCCCGGCGCCTACATATTACTATTGGGTTATTGTCACAATCACAATTCTTGTACTTACCCATTTTCTTGCTTCTAACATCAACTTCAAGAACCTCACAGACGCCATGTTAGTCACTTCTTCTGTTAGTGATTTTAACGTTTTAGTTGATTACTTTGTGTATGCAATATAATGTATTGTAAACACTGACTATAAAAAAATAAATAAAAATAAACTATGTTAACCAATTAAAATGCATTCATCGATTAATACCATGTAACCTGGAATCCCTCATATCCACATGTCTACAGGTGGATGTCATATAATAATAAATATATGTGAAGCTTCTTTCCCATAACCAGTCGGGAGCCAGCGATACTCAGCTGAGCGGCTCATATCATTCAAAGCAGGTTTCTATCGATTCTTTCTCTCATCCTGGCAGAATCTATGCAGTTTCCTCTCTTTGAGGAATTGACCACGCTGCACTTTTCGAGAAAAATCTATCTGAGGACAGGGCACTACATTACTGTACATACATATGCTCCACGCCTTACCAGAGCCTTTTACGCCACCTACCAGAGTTGTGGCTTCATTCCGTTGCCCTAATGTCAATAAAAATAAAATCCTATTTCTTTAATCATCTACAGAAACTGGCGAATGTACATTGTGCATTTATACCAAAACATCTGTGTTTCCTTATTTCTCTAATAATTATAATGTTACCTGATACATTGGGTGGTTGATAGTACATACCTATGTGTTTTTGATTTTTTTTTTTTTCTCCTTTTGCGGCTTGTTTTTGGATTAAATGGATATTGTTATAGGAAAAAAAAAAAACCTTTGACACGTCACAGGAACATGAATACCTCAGTTCATCCCAGGTCATTGCTGGGGCGGACGACAATTGATCAGTTTCTTAGCGATCTCCGTCAAGACAGCTCCATTATGTATGGGGCCTCTGGACGAAGATGAAGCGGGTTACCGTACACTGCTCCCCATTCATTCTCCTCATCTGTTGGGTCTCAGAAGTGAGACCCCCACCCATAAAAAAAAATCTTTGTTCTTTTAAAGGAGAACTATCAGCAGGTTAGATGAATCTACAGTAACCTGCTGATATGTCCCAACTGCACAGGAGACACCAAGAAGGAAAGCATGTCTTTTACCTTCCTACTCAGCACCGTTCGGTGCAGTTGGTCTTTTGCTCCATGGAGCACCCAGTAAGGAGCTCTGCCCGTCCCCATAGCATGGATCTGCCTGCCCCCGGCTGGCCCGTTCCATTTATTATCATTAGAAAGGGGTGGGCTGGCCAGCGGGTGGATTGGTGCTATGGGGATTGGCAGTGCTCCTAATGGGTGCCCCAGTGCTTTTAAGAATGTCAACAGACCGTGGAGCAAAAGACTAACTGCATCGGAACAGCACCGAGGAGGAAGGTAAGAGACATACATTCCTGTGCAGTAGGGACATATCAGATGGTTAGATTTGTCTAACCTGCTGATAGTTCTCCTTTAACATAGCCATGGAATTCTCTTAAAGCAAAAAAAAAAAAAATAAACCAAAAAACACAACATACAGTACATAAAAAACAGACAAAAAATACCACCACCAATCGGGGTGAGGACACCACCACAACACCTGCAAACCCAAAACCAAAGTGGAATAAAATGGTTGAGGAAAATAATAATTTTGGGCAGAGGGTTTTATATATTTTTCCTAATGTCTTCAAAAATAGATAAATAAATATGCAGACAAAAAAGGCAGTAAAAACACAGTAAATCCCGACATATTTTTCAGACATTGGAAAACGTAGCAGTAGCACATGGCAGAAATTGTGTAGGTAGCCTTGGCTTGCTGTCATGTGTTTGACGCTTATGACCATGGTCGTAGACACACATTAGCTACATTTAATTGGCGTCCTGCACTTCCCATGCACTTTCTCTGGCAATAAGCTCGAGAGAGGTGACATGTCACTTATTCTGGCATATTTGAAAAAGAAAATGTTGCTGCAGTTTACAGTAGAAATTGTGATGTGTTTTCTCATTATACACAGGCACCATATATATGTTTTATGGCATCTTTTTTGCAGCGTGATGTGTATCAACAATGTATGTGCTGCAAAGAGCCATGTCAACCCAGCTTTAGGGTTAAAAAAAAATGCCTTTTTTTTTTTAACAAAGGCAGAAATGGATCCCACGGGAAAAAGTACTTCTTTTATATGTTCTAATTTGGGAGGGGGGAGGGTAATTTACTGCCCTACTGTATTGACCATGGCCAATCAATCTCCATACATACTAAGTAGTCATCGAGCCCCCTGAAATCGTCAGGTTCACCTAACACCAAACTAAAAAACTAAAACCAATGTTTATGAGGGCCTTAAAGGGGTTCGCCCTTCGTAAAAATTTATAGATGATCCTCCAGATTTTTTAGAGAGGGATGGTTTCAGTTCTTGACACCACCACCATTCAATTGCAGGGCTTAGGTGAGTGCTGTAGCCTCTTCAATGCTTACTTTTACTACACTTGCAATGGCCGTAGTTTTAAAAAAGATGGTGTAAAGAAAAGCAATCTTGTTCTATGTGCTCTGTGCACAACCTAGGGAATGTAACCAAACACTGCCTACATCACCCCTAGTGTTGGCCTGAGAGTCCAGCAATGTTCTCCTACCCTGAACGCTCGGCATTTGACTCCCAGCGGCTGCAGAGGTTGGTTGCAGCCCTAGGGAGTCCTGGAAAACATGGATGCAGCCTATTGCCTATGGCTGTGTCCCGGTTCTTCAGAACTCCCAAGGGCTGCATCCAAGCTCTGCAGCTGCAGGGTGTCATATGCTGAGTGTTCAGGTTTGGAGAAATTTGCCAAACCTGAAAAGATTGGCTTCTTCACTTAACACTATTCACCACTTATAGCCTGCACTTGTTCTTGAAAACGTATCTGAATGGTGAGATGGGGTGTATACCTTGTCAATCATTGTACAGGTGCAGGGACTCCTGTCTTTTGACAAGAGTCCTTGCTCCTATACAAATATGAATCTAGATTAGCTATTAAATCTAATCTGAACACCAGTTAATAGTGTGAACATACTGTCCTTGTCCTTGGTGGGAATAGAACCATGGGCTGCAAGGAAACAGTGATCACTGGGCCACCATATTGTCCTAAACATGTCATTAAATGTTCCTTTTTCTTTTATATACCAGCTATGACACCCAATCCAATTTATTCATTCTCAGAACATCCACCTAATCTTTCTTTCAATCAATCAATAATCCTGCAATCAATCAGGATGAACAATAGAAGGGACTTCTAACCAGCGCTGAACACATTAGGTGATGTCCTGTAGGAGAAAGAAAAGACCGCCAGGTGCGCCATAATAAATATATTACAGCTCAGAGAAAAAATTCTGAAAATCTCAAAAATATGCACAATATTTAATTATAGGACCATATATTTTAATGGAAATAATGTTGAATTTAGAAAAAAAAAAAAATCTTTTTTTTTTTTTTTTTTTTTTTACTAGCATATTCAAGGCTATAAATATTCAGTGAATAAGATGGTAACAGGTGCAAATGAATAATAACATGAGTATTGTGTCAAACAATTAATGGGATTCATCATTGGATATTTTATAGTAACAGTATGTGGCCATTGTCAGGACTTTAAAAATATCTCTGATGCAAACGGATAAGAAAAGCGACATTCTGACTCTATCAAACAATTGATGTGGCATATTAAAGGATTGTTCATTTGTTGTGTTAACTTTTTAGCAACATTAAAATTTTAGGTGAAAAATTTGTCCTTATTAGTGTTGAGTGAACACTGAGATGCTTGAGCGTTCGTAACTTGAGTCAAGTATTTTTCAATTCTCAAGTGCTCAACAGTAACAAGCGCCATTGAAATCAATGGGCGAATCGAGCATTTAACCAGGTGTCTCCCACTCTCTCTTTCAAGGAATGTTTAAATGAAATACTTTATAAAAAAAAAAAAAACAACTGAAAAATGCGATAGGTTACTGCAAGACACATTAGAATTCCGGCAGTATGCTGTCAATTGATGACTTTATGTTATGTGGTTGCCCATCTACACTAGTCTTGACTCTGTATGTTGCCTGCCCTCAGGAGTGGATATATAGGATAGGAATCCTTTTGGTTAGTGGTTCATATCACCGAGTCAGTCCAGCAACAAGGCGCGCATATTTGTTCACCCTCCTGAAATTGCTGATATGTTTTCCGGCCTGCCCAAAAATTTACATAAGAAACAAAAACAAAGTACCCCAAATGGTATCAATAAAAACAAAAATGGTATCAATAAAAACAACAGCTTGTAAAAGAAAAAAAAAAATCTCTATAGATAGAAAATTTTATGAGCGCTTGATTTCATAAACTTATTTTTTAAATTTCCCAAAATAAAATTTTATGTATTCCAAAATGGTGGAACTTAAAATTACCGGTGTATGAAGGGGAAAAAAAAGTTATGGCTTTCAAAAAAAATTACACCATCATTAAAGGGCTATTTCCATTAACACTTTATGTATAATGTGAAATGAAACCTATTCTATACGTGCAAGCGTTTCAGAAGATGCACTGTATGAGACGAATATAAATGTACTAAAGCTCCTTTGTGTTTTTTTTTTTATTTTTAGCTACTATATACAGTATGAGCAAACTTAGGGTACAAACCCACAGACCGTATACACAGTAGATACGCAGCAAATACTCAGCAGATTTGATGGTGCAGATTTGATGCTGTGTTCAGTTATTTAGATCTAATCTTCTGCGTATTTGTTGCGTATTTGCTGCGTATTGCAGCAGTAAATATGCTGCGTATACGGTGTGTGTGTTTATACCCTTAAGTTCAGGCTTGCACAAACCTTAACTATTAGCATTTGACTCCTGGTGACTGGAGAAGATGTGTTAAGCCTTAGGCTATGTTCACACAACCTAAGTTCCGAGGGAATCATGGCCTTTGTTACAACCGCCGTGATTCCCACGAAACGCACGTAGTGCTGCCTTCTGAGGGAATCCCGGCCGGAGTGTATACACATAGTATATACACTCCGTCCGGGATCCCTAGCGGCACCCCGTAAAAGACTGACATGTCAGTTTTCTGCTCCCGCTATTCATTGAATAGTGGCCGCAGAAAACCCTGCCAGGGCACACTATAGAGCCAGCGGCTCCGGCCGCACGCTCCATAGTGTGCTGTAGGGAGTTCTGATGCGGGCGCACGGATGCACCCGCATCAGAACTCTGCGGCGCTAAAGATCATCTGGCTGGTACTGCAGCACTGGCCGGGATGATCTTTTCTGAGACCGGCCGTTCCATGACACGGACGGTTCACGGAACAGCCAGTCTCATATGTTGTGTGAACATAGCCTTAGGTTGGAGGCAGCATAGGCCATAGGTTGTATCCATGTTTTCCAGGCTGCCCTAAGGTTGCATCCAACTTCTCCAGGCCCCAAGAGCGAAAGGCTGATCGTTCGGGTTTGCACAAACCTGAACTTATTGTAAGTTCGCTCATCTCTTTTAGCTACGTCCACCTTAAGGAATCCACTAAGGTGGTCACACATGCTCTATTCAACAGAAATCTTTTCGTAATTCCCACAAGTATCGGTAGTTCGTCTCCACTTTGCGTATAAGCAAAGAGGATTATGGAAAAGCAGGAAGTGATCAGTTCAGTGGTGTAGAAGAACAGTATATGGACAAGAGTCATTTTACCTACCAAGAGGCACATTTGTTCTCCGTTACATTATGTGGTACACATGTTATTTTACCAACTTTGTTTGGTGGGAAAACCCTTCAATCACAAAGCTCTGTAACCCATTTTGTCATACATATACTGTGAAAGGGCATTTGGGAAGTATGGAGCGGGTCAGGAGCTAAGCCCAAGTCCAATAGACCATCCACAATACAATCTCAAGGTGCCAACTGGTTGCCAATAGGGATAAGCGAAGCAATTCCTGAGAAGTTTGCAAAAAATTCCCTTCATTTAAAAAATTTGTGAAAAAAAAATTATATGCTTACTTATCCACATTCCCCTTTCCATCCGCCTCTGTGTGTCCGGAGTCTTTTGCTGCATCCAGGCAGCTCAGCCAATTACTGACTGAGACAGGCCACTGATTGGCTAAGCTGCTTGGTCAGTCACTGTCCGTGGTCCTGTCCCGTCTCAGTCAGGTGGCTAAAGACACCAAACACACCAAAGAGGACACCCGGAGAGTGCAGACAGGTAAGTATTGCACCAGATCTGCCCCAAAAGAGCTAAACAACTGATAGTGTGGTTTGTTAAGGTTCAGTTTGCAAATTTTATGCCACATATTCACGAACCTGGCAAACCAATTTTTTTTCTTTAAACTTAGCTCATCTCTAGTTGTCCAGTAAAATAGGTCTTACAAAAACAAGTCCACTATGGAAAAATAAATGGTTATGTCTTATAAGAAGCTTAGCGGTAGAAGTCACAGCATGCCTCCCTTGCACGGCCATCTATGTGAATGTACGAGGGTAATAACGCTCTCGTTACATGTGTGACTTTTGCTAAATTGCATGTGGGGAAAAGTAAATGATCACGAGGACGGAGAGTGGAAAATAATTGTCTGGTGTAAGCGCCTCGTAGCTGTGTTCTTCCGCATTAACCTTCACCAAATTACATGCTTAGTTAGAAATGGTCTCAGTCTTTACAGCGACATTAAACAACTATCTTTAATAGTTCTGAGAATACCTCGAAACGTTACCGCTCGCAGGGTAGCGGTGACCTAAAATGCTGCCATTTGCAGCTGTGTGCTGAGCCATGGCTAGCCTCCTACAGGTTTGCACAGAACTGAATTGATCATACCTGCAGTGCTGTAACTAAAGAGCTTTTGGCACAGTAGTAGCCTGAGTTAAGAGCCTGCGATGGCAGAAAAATATACAGCCACATAAGCATGGCGAGAGCAAACTGCTGGAAATAGGCCTGTTCAATATTTAAAATGCCAGCCAGTCAAAAAGCATAAAGTCTGCCCAATGGTTTATAGTATCATAGGATAGAACAAAGAGGAAGAAATAGGAACGTTTCCAATCCCGATTTCTCGCTCCGGATAAGTGTAGTGTAAGTAACGTTCTAGATTACAGCTGAAGCCGCTAATACATTTTATGTATTTTCCTTTAATGCTATCATTTTGATTTTCTATAATTAACGCGTCTGGTCTCTGCTAATGATTTCTCTTCTCTGGATTTACAGGTTGACTATTTGATATCAGTCTGCTTTCCTCTCTGGCGTCCCCTCTGACACTCCTGCACCCCTTCAGTCCAACCTCAACAACGCCAACTCTTCTGACTTTCTTCTTCTGCTTCTCCCCATTGTCAGTCCCTTCATTGACTACTCAATGCCCAGTGACTGCAATTCTAAATATTAATGACTTACAGGCCAATCCCCTCCATACATCTCTGACCTAGTCCCCCAATACCTTCCCACTTTAAATCTCCAACCTGGTTACCTCCATACATTTCTGACTCGATTTCCTGAAATTTCCTCTCACACAAACGTCTTACCACAACAAAAAACCACAATACCCTTCCATACATGTAATTTCTGATTCACAATCTGTCTCCTCCATATTTCTCTGACCTTATCTCTAGATACCTTCCTACACAGTCTTCCAACCACAACCACATCACCGACATAAGCTTCCTTCTAAATACTTTTCCATGCGCGTTTTCTCCGATTCACGATCTGTCTTCTCCATGCATCTTGACTGTGATCTACCCTGATCTAACACATAATCTTCAATCCATAACTTGCCCCCACCATAGATACCTTCCCACATAGTCTTCTAACCACAACCATCTACATAAACCCTCTTCTAAACTCCTGATAAGTTTCCACATAATCTCACAACCTATGCCCTCCACACATCTTTCACCTGATCTTCTGAGATCTCCTCAACTGCATAAACTCTCTCCTAAACTCCCGATACATTTCCACATATGCAGTCTGTGATCCACAATCTGTCACCTGCATACATCTTGGCCCTAATCTATGTTAATCTCCTATAGTTCCCGAGATCTCTTCCAGTTTGTAAATATGCAAATGTGGGAGAGGATACCAGTGTATTGAGGGTGCTTGGTCTGCCTCCATGGCACCAAACATGTGCATATTTACTTAACAGAGGAGATCTCGGGAACTGGGCGGATGTATGAGGATTGGACTGCACCATTAGAATCTGCTCAGTGACATAGATTCTCTGACATAGATGCTGCCTGCGGCAGAAGTTCCGGCCTTCTGTTGGGAGGTGTATCTTGTATTTTTAAGTCACGTCCTGTTATTGTTCAATTATTTTATTGCATTTAATAAAAGTAAAGTTTTATTATAGGTTTTTGGAAGGTTGGTCAAAAAAGGAAGCCAAAAGCCCTAAATGTTTTTTTGGCCTTCTGTTAAGAGCACCAACAGGCAGGCAGGACTTTCGAGACAGGCAGTGTCTGTAACACAAGCTACCTGTGCTGGAAGAGAGAACAGAGAGCAGAGCTGGGAGACCTGCAGCAATGGGGGAGCATGTGTGACGTGAATTTTGTTTTAGATGGCCATGCAGCTGCATATCACTCGGGGGCCTACAAGAGGATCATCCGATGGGCCCCCAAGTGATCAGCTGCGGTGAGATTAGATGTGGGCAGTTAAGATAGCCATGGACCCTCTGGGTGACACCCGAACTGCCCACATTATAATCTACCACTGTCAACAAAATATTCCCTCCTTACATCTTCATACATGATCTCCTGTTCCTGCAAGATGTTCTCTTCTATCTTGTTTGCTCCCCACTTTGATAGGGATTTTATCTATGAGGTCCCCACTAATCATCTCCACGTGGATGGGGAGTGCATGCTGAACTGCCAGTCCATTCATTCTCTGTTGAACTTCCGAGTATAGTCAAGTGCTGTACTCAGCTTTCTTAAGAAGTTATCTTTTAAGTCCTTCATCTGTTACTCAGAGCAGAAAAGTTACAAGCACCATCTTTCACTAAATTATATGGGTTTTAGCCCTGATGCATTATCATACAGTAAATCAGAAAGTGATCAAGGTTCACGAAAGGAACATCGCAATAAACAATCCAACTCTTCTACATGTGCACCCGGATACAGGAAGAGGAAGGTGTCTGTACTGTAACCTATTTGCTATAGGCAGCAGATGGAAATGTGTGCTCTACACGTGTAATTTCATTTCTTTGCGCGCCATCCTTGGCTCCATATCAGTAATGGTAATGACACAACTGTTACGATTTCTAATTATAACCGAAATTCTGGAACTCATCGACTCTCCGACAAAAACTTGGAACAGGATCTGTTGGATTTACCTTGAATGATTTTTTTTTCACTGTCGAGCACTTATGTCTTACAGGATTTATCATCTCTACGAGAACTGTATCGAAATTCTTGATTATATTATACATGAAGTGGTTTGGAATGAAGTAAATATCAAGTTGTCTTGACTATGCGCTAACATTTTAGGGATCTGGATTTAGTGGATGAAAGGCAATCTACAGTTATCATGACCCTCGGAAATCTAATCATTTAACAGAAGGTTATAGGGAGCTCAGTGTACCCATGCCCATTGAGAAAAACATTCAAATATGTTACGTTTTAGCCATGATGATTATTATTGAGTGATTCCTTAAATCATTTTCATACCAGAAGTAATAAAATTGTCTTATTAGCTGTTCTTTAAATGGAACTTGCCACAATGAAAATGTCAACTGCTCTCGGCATCATGTTATAGGGCAGGAGAAGCTAAGCGGATTGATATATATCTTTATGGGAAAAGATTCAGTATAACTTGTAATTTATTGATTGAAATCTCTGATGTTTTCATGTTAAAGAGTCCCATCCATTAAGTGCCACCGCCCACTGGACTCCTTATCACAGAATGATAGAGGATTTTAATCTACAAATTACAGATTATACAGAATTTTTTCCCCACAAAGTTATATATCAATTTTCTCAATTTTCCTTTGCTCTATAACATGATGGTGATAGATTAGATAGCACTATTTTGGTGACAGGTTCCCTTTAAAATACAACGTTTCTACCATAAACCTTTTTCATCATTTGGGGGTGGGCGAACTCTCTTTCTTCTAGAAGATAGCTACTGTATCTTGCATATGTTCCATCAATGGAGCATTGCGCAGCCTAAAAGACTACTCTTCTGAAGGAGAAATTTAACTCTCTCAGTCCCATGGTGACCTTATCATTTAATAATGGTGACAAATCCTTAAAGGGCCAATACACTGGTTAGGGACCACATCTATATCATGACTTGAGATATAATACTTAGAGGCACTGGAGCTTTACCAATACTGTGAGTTCTAAGAAGACAAATGGAACCCCATTGGTAATGGCTAATGGAGTAGTAGTAGGGACCACCATCTGTTCCAAGCTCTATGTAGACCATTCGCTTTTTTGTGTTGCTTAGGACCCTATTATGCTAAAAGATTATTGTGGAAAAAATCGTTGTATTGGTCAATTATAAATGATAATCTTTCTATGTGTATGAAGGTAACAATCAAAAATATCATCAATCCCATCTTTTGAGCTGACCATTCGCTAATGGTTCGCAAACCTCTCGGTGTATGTACTCATTGTTCGTTCCCAATTACGATCATTTACTTACAAACAATCGTAATTACGATTGTAGCTAACGAGTGTCGTCCCATGTATGTACGGTGAACGATTTCACGTCATTCGGAAAAGCACTTGTTTGCAATTTTTTCCGTTAACCAGAGAAAACAAAAAATCGCTTCGTCTTATAAGACCCCTAGAGCTTTAGGAGATCTACAGATGCCAGATTACCATACAGATTTGGATGTAGAATCTATTGTGGTTTCACATCTGGGTGTTCTTTTCTTCAAAAATTTTGAAGATTCATATAAAAACCTATTCGATCCAAATGTTTGAAAAGCTTCCAGGAGGCGATGAAACACAATCTTTATATAAGTCTTTCAAAATACAAACATACTATTGAAATGTAATACAAGATACCAATTATAAAGCAAAATAAAAACACAAAGAACATTTTCTTTTATAGCACAACTAACGTCCGTCATTACCAGAGATCTGCATCCTAGCACCGCGCTATGTGTTTGTTTTATCCTCGATAACACGCAGGGGGGGGGTCACTTTGCTCAATGACCTCTGCTATTTACAGTCCTCCATTTCCATATGTCATTGAGTTACAATTATCCTGTCATCATGTACAAGGGCAGCAAACAAACCAGGATTAAACATCAAACTTGCAAGTGTATGCAAAACACAATCGATACATCTCTTCAAAGGCCTAAATGTACCGGAATGATGGCGATAACGCAACAAAGGATTCAATTGTTTAACATGTTTATCATGTCTGTGCACCGAGACAAAGCCGAACAGCAGATACCGCCCGGCCTTTTGTCTGTCATTCAGATGCTATCTGCCGGTGGAATTTGCTAAATTATTTGTTGCTTTTTCTTTTTCCCACAAACAGAATCAATGGTTAGTGTCCCGAACTTTGTAACGTCTTTATAAAACTAAAGGTGGCCATACCCAAAAAGTTAACTGAATATCAACTAGATAGTCTGGTCAACTCATTTAGATAGTCTCCTACAATTGAAGATGTTGGGTGGGAGAGAGAATTAGAAAGGTTGGTCATGTTGGATTTTAACAGTCTTTGTTCCGACTGTTTTGTGACTGATTGACAAGTTGGTCTAGTTGAGTGTACATGTTCATGGGGAAGTAGGAAAAATAGCCATTGAGTGTGCACGGGCACCTTCTCACTAGTCGTAGACTATGTGAGGCTGCATGACATGACCAAACTTGTAGTCTAGGACTAGTGTGAAGGTACCCAAGCACACTCAATAGCTGTTGGCTAACAGCTATTTTTCCTACTCCACCATGCACATGTACACACAACTAGACCAACGGGTAGAGGGGAACAAGCTACTACGAGATGTTGGTTTCAGTAACATGTCTCCTGTTGGAAGAAGGACATGTTGAAATCCAATATGACCAACCCTTCTCCTCCCCCCTCCTCAATATCTGTCATTGGAGCACCACACAAAGAGATGTTCATCTACTCGAGATAACCTTAGCCATCTTTGTATGTGGCAGATATTGGGGGGGGGGGGGGGGGGGGGGGGGGGGGTGGAATTGGTCATATAGGATTTCAACATGTCCTTCTTCTGACAGGAGGTATGTTACTGAACACAATGTCTGGTGACAGCTTTTCCCCTCTACCCACTGAGAAGTTGGCATAGTTGAGTGTAAATGTGCATGGGGGAGTAGGGAAAAAAGCTGTTTGCCAACAGATATCAGAGGTGCATGAGCACCTGGGGGGGGGGGGGAATTTATCATTGCTGTGCTAAAGGCATATGCCAGGAAGAAGGCGCAGATTCACCCCTTCTCCCTGGCGTACACCTGCCGTATCCCTCACTTGCTTGGGAAGGAGTTGTTGAGGAGATTTGTTGACGGCAGTTTGGATTCACTAAGAGGTGTGGCAGGAAAAGGGAGATGGGGCTTATTTTAAGACCGGCATATGAGTACGCCGGCCTTAATAAATGTCCCCCTTAGAGACTAGTCCTAGATAACTTTAGTCATGGTATGCAGACTCAGCTACAGATGTAGCCATGGTTATATTAAGTATGTTAACCCATCTCCATTATGTTGGGATGTCCTAATGTATCAGGAATCACTGGTTTGCAAAGCCTGAATCGATCACGTGGCTGGGCTACATGATCGATCACTGGATTGTTTGTCCAACCCAGTAAATTTATTGATATCGCTCACACGCGACTTATTTAGACAAGTGTGACCAATAAGAATGGCTCAGTTAGTCAATGAACAAGTGTTTGCTCATTGCTGGCCCTTTTACAAGACACAATTGTTAGGAAAGAGATAAGGCTGGCTACAGGAGACTAAAAGGTTGACCATATACATTAATTATCTTTCCTGAAACTTCATCAATACAGTCCCCCGAACCCCCCTGAATGGCCCGGGTACACAGATAGAGAGAGATACTGCAGCTTCATCTCCCCCTCACCCCCTCATCCTTGACAGGAGGTTTTGTTTTACACTAGATGGATTATTGGTGACGGCATTGAAAGGAGAAATGAAGACTGTTGGAAGATGAAAAAGCAAAATAGCAAAGATTCATTATATAAGTTAGGCTTTACCAGAAATCCCTTTCATACATCCAAGTGCTACACCACATCACAGGAGACAACACTGGCCTCCATGCCCTGACATGGGGAGAGGTTTGAGTTATACCATCCTACAGTATCTGGCATCCAAACTTCATCTTGTCTATGTGAAGGATCATAGATATCATCGTCTAAAAGCGGATTAACCCCTTACCTGCCAACCTAGTTGTTAATTTAACTGCCTGTAATTGTCAGCATATTTGAATGGTAACACAGCCTGGATACACGTTACAACCATCTACCTAATATCAATGCAGACTATGACCAATAATCAGACTTACGAGACTTATCCTGCAGGCCATCTGGGGACACATTGCCTTATCAAGGAACACATCTACATAGGGGGATGGAGAAGCAGACTATTCTGAGATATTAACCTCATACATATGGATAGCTTTGTCACCGATCAGTCTGCTGGAGTAGACTTCCTATATTCCCTGAGGAAACGACAGCTATTCTGTGGGGGAAACGTGTCAGAAGACGGAAGCAAATTTATAATTTTATCTACTAGACAAAGCCGTCGTTTGCATGTTCTTGTTATTTGGATGCATGCGCAAACTTTGAGGAGGCTTGGGTACGTCTAAACCGGAGCGAGCAGCATTTCATCAGTGGTGGCTGCTGAAGTTGGATGAAGTCAGGACTCCCTAGGGCCACATCCAACTTCAGCAGCCACCGCTAATCAAATGCTGCTCACTCGGGTTTGGACAAACGTGAGCACCCTCAAAGTTTGCTCAACTTTAGTCATTTGTAAAGGTATATGCACACAGAGTTATTCTCACCCAATACTCTGTGTGGAATATTCCGCTCGTCCCCGGGCGCTCCCGCTTCCCTTTCTGCCGTCTCCATAGGTTCCATTATAGGCTCCGACGGATTCCACTGTCTGCCCAAAGAATTGTCTTGTCAATTCTTTGGGTGGACGATGGAATCTGCCCGAGCATATAATGGAGCCTATGTGACAGTCAAAAATTCAGGTGGGAGAGTAGGGGAGCGAGCGGCGGAATCCGCACTGATTTTTCCTCGAGAAATACTCTGTGTGCATATAACCTCATAGTGCATGGATCGAAGTAATAAGAGCATGTGAAGGATTCCGGTACACCACTATACGCCACCGACTTTCCATCTCAGAAATCCTTGAGAGCCACAGACTTAAAGCTGCAGTCTAGCACCATTTGGAGAGCCATAGCTCAAAGATCAATCCCGCGAAGCACCAGCAAGAGGAAATATACATATGAGACGAATCGGCCTTGCTTCATGCTCAACATAAAAGTTAATAAATATATGTAAAAGAAGCAAAAAAAAAAATATAAATCTGCAGTCTGAAGTAGTGATCAAAACCTTCTCCAGGATCAATGCGGGTGTCTTCATTTCCCAGAGTGCAAGGTTGAGAGATGTTAATTACTGAGAAATCTTCTTGAAATGTAGCATATAGAATATTCATCACAAATGATGTAGACCGAAATCGGGCCGTAATATCTCATTTGCATAGGGTGTAAGGTGCTGTGTGTCCCGTATTCTCCGCCGTTACATTAATTAATGCAATATCATATCCCATTAGGTGCTGATAAGATCGCACTTGTCAGAATCAATGCAGCGCCTTACGCGCCTACAGGTACAAGACAAGCGTGTTCTTGAGAAAGATTAACCCTTCCAACACCCAACGTAAAGCAACACCAAGGCTGCAGCTTTATCGTTTCTCTGTATACCGTGTAGCAACAAGCTGCAAAATTCACGATAATTGCGGATATAATGGTTTCCATTACAAACTTGCATTATGCTATTGACTCGAAAGTTGGAAACAAGACAATAAATCAAGAAAAATGTGTAGACAGTGACACTTATACAAGTCAACTATACAAATCTTTTGTTATAAGACCTTAAAGAGGGTATCTCCTGTCCATAGTAGGTGGGAGTACTCCCCCTGTGATCTCCACTGATCATGAGAACAGAGGTCCCTTGTCCATTGGGGCTCATGGCTGGCCACTGCTGTATTCTTCCTTTATAGGATTGTTGATGATATTCAAACAGGTTACTCAACTACCTTCAGAAATTCCATAGACAGTAAACAAAGTCAAGACTGCCTGCCCTTCTATTTGATCGGGGAACAACTGAACTCCATTCTCGTATCTGGTGGAGTCCCTATCGATCAACTACCGAGCCTTTGGATAAGAGGTAACTCTTGATTTTAGGATAACCCCTTAAATATCCAAACTTCACTCCAAGGCAATAAATTAGGGTGTGACTGGAATCAACCACACACCTAAGGGCACTGTTGACACTGCGTGCTATTGTAGAAAAACACACAAAAAAAAAAACAAAAACAAAGCACCATATCCAATCAATGAGAAAAGGATACATAAAGAATGCAAGGAGAATTAGATCTACATTTAGTGTTTTCAGTCCTTCACATGTAAAAGAGGATTTTCAGGACCATAAATGCAAAAACACACAAATACATTAAAACATACATTAAAATAAAAAGAATTATATATATATATATATATATATATATATATATATACTGTATATATATTAGAGATGGTCCGAACCTGCCGAGGTTCGGGTTCGTACGAACCCGGACTCTCGGCAATGATTCTCGTTGTCTTAAACCTCCGTGGAGAGGGTGGATACAGCGGGAGGACCGCCTGGAAAACCGGGATACAGCCACAGCCACAGGATGTATCCCAGTTTTCCAGGCGGTCTTCCCGCTTTATCCACCCTCTCCATGGAGGTTTAAGACAGCAGGAATCATTGCCGAGAGTTCGGACCATTCCTAACAGATATATATATATATATATATATATATATATATATGTTTATTTATTTATTTATTTTTCCTGGATTTTATTTTTACTTAACTGTGCACATGGTGCAGTTAGAAAGCTGTAATAACCATTGCCCCCACACCCACTGTCTCCATGTCAGTCCTCTCCGCACTGTACATCATCTTGACTGTGTTACACAAGGACCTTCTTGCTCAGCCAATCAGCTGTGGTTGTGGCCATTGACTGACTGATTGGAAAGGTCCTTGCGCTACATAGTCACAAGAAAGTGCAACATGATGGAGGAAAACACAGAGAGATAGCGGGCATTGTGGGGGAGAAAATTTAATAATAACATCAAATTTCACACATTTGAATAGAAGAAAAATCCAAAATACCTTTTTTTTTAACGGACAATCCCACAGAACAACATTCTACAATATATCTCAATACACAAGGCGCAAACTAGTTCTAACATTGGGTGTGACAGCCACAACTCATTCAAATCAGTCACATTTCTATCTACAGCCAAATGATTGCACCTCAACAGTGCCAGATATTCTAATATGTTTATCCAGAAAAAGTCTATAGTCCTGAACGTTTCATATCAATTCTTTATTGTCTTGAGCACTCAGTATCCAACATTACACAGAAAGTCCTAATGATACCTAGGCCGAAAAATCCCTTCAAATATATCGCACAGCCAATCTCTGGCAAAACATAAGTAAATCCGTATATTTTATTTATCGCTTTGAAACAAAGTTTACAACCCTTGTGTTTACCTGAAAGACACCCCGCAATGACTGACAGCAGCAGATAGAGTTTCCATGACGACGCCATCCTTGGTCACTAGGGTCTGGAGTCCCTGTTTGTGTGACTGTTAGCAGTTTTGACGTTCCTTCATTAAAGCTCAGCCTGTTGAGACACAAGACAGGTCTCAGTTAGAGAGAGGGAGGGGGGGGGGGGGGGGAAAGAGAAGACGCACATCTGGCAATAATATGATAGGCAAATCAAAGGACGGAGCAAGGCCCTAAAGCAATTAAATGTCGGATACCATAAGCACTCGATGCAAAATGCGAGCTGACACCTGGAAATAAGAGAAGTGATTAAAGACCAAGAAAAAAAAAACATTGGAGCTATTACCTGCGAACAGTAGAAAGCAATATTAATATAGTGAGATCTCCCTGCCGGTACAACGTGACCGGGAGATGCTTGCGGCCTTCTTTTGATTTTTCGGAATCATACAAGATTATCAATTACAGAGTTGATATTACACAAAGACACATTCAATGTTATCACCGTCCCTATCCAGTCATTTCCGTGCCGAGGCTAGGCTCTGGATAAGTAGCCAAAAAAAAAACTGGAAGCATGAACCCTACTTATAAGACGGTCCCTATGGATGATGTCACCCGGAGCTGTTGGTGACATCTTCAACCATTATGGCTTGGTAAAAAGTAGATAGAGATGATAGAATGTATGGTGAACTAATCAAACTTCCTTCTGTTTTCCGCCAAAAAAATTCAGATTGACCTAAATCATCAATGTCCATGGTCCTGCACACTGAGCGGATTAGGCATACATCCAGACAAGCTAATGGGTGTAATGCTGCGTGCATCACCTCTTACAATAAGTCAGCTCAACATCATTGGAGGATAACAGCCCACAAAGACCACCTGTGAGTGCTTTGGCTCATGACTAGTGTTGAGCAGGCCTGTCAAACTTTTTGGGTTCCGCAACGTTTTCTGAACCTGAATGCTTGGCAATTGATTCCTCGTGGCTGCAGGAGTTGGATGCAGCCCTAGGGAATCCTGATATGCAAAAGAGGGGTCTGTGGAGCCTCAGTTACGAATCTCAAAACACAGGAATAGCCAGATATCCCTACAGGAGAGGAAAGCCTATTGGCAAGGGGGTGACTCCCAGTGGGGAGATCAATAAACCACCCTGATATGTAGCCCCCTAAGTCCAACTCGGTTGCGAGTATTGGAACATAAATAGGGAAATACCCGGGTGGCCCCTTTTTGCGTCAAAGTCTAACTCTGTGGCGAGTATTGCGACATGACAAGGGTTTACCAAGGCAGGCATCGATCCACAG
This sequence comes from Dendropsophus ebraccatus, assembly GCF_027789765.1. Classification (NCBI taxonomy): domain Eukaryota; kingdom Metazoa; phylum Chordata; class Amphibia; order Anura; family Hylidae; genus Dendropsophus; species Dendropsophus ebraccatus. The sequence continues at coordinate 18,276,575 of NC_091458.1, forward strand.
ATTGCCGTTTCGGGGTAGTTGCCTCTCGTCAGTGTGGAGTAGGATTCTGGCTAACAGGGGCAATGAGTGGGACTCATCACAACCGAGTGGGACTTAAGGGGCTACGTATCAGTGTGGTTTGGTGATCTCCCCACTGGAAGTCACCCCCTTGGCAATAGGCTTTCCTCTCCTGGAGGGATATCTGGCTATTCCTGTGTTTTGAGACTCGTAGCTGAGGCTCCACAGACCCCAGGGGGCAATGTATCAATGAACACACTTCAGTGAGTACTCCATTTGATTTTTTTGTCACTGGTCTCCCTGAGCTCAGCGATTGCTGTGTTTTTTTTCCCTAGGAAATCCTGGAAAATATGGATACAGCCATAGGCTGTAGGATGGCATTTAACTTACTAGGTGACCATACTTTTCTTGGGTGTTATTTAAACCCAAATGTGACCATCCTTTTCTAGAGTGTTATTTAAACCTAAGTGTGATCATCCTCTGCTAAGGAGCTAATAAAATCCAAGTGGAACCCTCATTTGCTATGGTGCTGTTTAAACCCAAGTGGGATCATCCTCTGCTGTGGTGCTATCTAAACCCAAGGGAGGCCATACTCTTCAATGGCGCTATTGAAACCCAAATGGTATTATCTTATTCTATGATGCAATTTAAACCCAAATGGGACCATCCTCTACTATGGTGCTATTTAAACCAAATGGGGCCATCTTTTCCCAAGTGGGACAACCCTTTTCTATAATGATCTTTAAACACAAATAGTACCATCCTTTTCTGTGGTGCTATTTAAACCCAAGTTGGACCATCCTCCTCTAGGGTGCTATTTAAACCCATGTTTACCATCCTCCTCTGTGGTACTATTTAAACCATTTTTTTGTTTATCCTCTTCTATGGTGCTATTTAAACCCATTTTTGGCCATCCTCTTCTATGGTGCTATTTAAACCTTCATGGGACCGTCCTCTTTTATGGTTCTATTAAAACCCAAGTAGGACCATACTTTTCTATGGTGCTATTTAACCTGAAATAGGACCATCCCCGCTTATGGTGCTATTTAAATCCATGTGAGACCATGTTCTTCTATAGTGTTATTGAAACCCATGTGGAGCCTTCCTCTTCTTAGGTACTATTTGAACCCATGTAGGACCATTCTCTCATAGGGTATTATTTAAACTCACATGGGGCCATTACTCCTCTTGAGCCACTGAATGTTCTGTAGAGGAATCACTTACTCCAGAGATTAGCACAGGTTTGACTGGTGGTCTTGGGGGATGATCATAATGAAGGCAGAGCTCCAGAATATTAAGTCTAAAGTAAAAAAAAGTTTCGACCTTACACAAAACCTGACTTACAATGACAAATAACTAACAACCGACCAGTCACTGTTCTTGCTTACAGCACCTCGCCCCCACACCTTTACATCCGGTATTACTCAATGAATTATTGATGGCGAGTTACCTTTCCCTATTTAACAAGCGCTCCGGTCTATTCCGCCTTAACGTCCTAACTTATCAGTTTTTCCGATGTACCATCCTATGGGAACCTGGTGTATTCACAAACTTATTAATACTCCACATTTTATTCAGCCCTATTAAGGTCAAGATGATAAAATTTCAATAGGAAAAGGTGCGAGAAAATTTTCCTTCCAACCTAATAGCCTTTAGTTAATCAGTTTTTTGATGAATATCTCACCTAAGTAATAATCAGCCTCGGGGGCAGCTTTTATCAACAATGGTAAACTAGAGGTCGGCTAATAGGAGATGAATTGCACCACCAGTTATTCGTGAAGCTGCGGATATTTATCATAGAGACTGCTCATTGTATTAAGCACCGGTCCGGTTATTCCAGGCAAATAGCCGTCTATAAATAATAGGGAGCGGTTTGCTTATCTCAGGGATTTAATTGAACTACTGTCCCAGTTGTGTAGTGGGGAAATGGCAATTCTGCATAAAATAGTGGAGATAAACAGATTGAAGCGAAGGAGAGCGGATGTGTCCTGCGGCGCTTTTGTGCTTATGATTTATGGTGTTGGAACAACCTTTTAGTAGAGGAAAAAAAACATTTAGGCACAAAGGGAACAAGACACATATGTTTACTGCTGTACATTGTAGTGTCTGTAGTGGCAGGACAATTTTTATGGTCATTGCTTCATGGTCGATAGAAAGAGGTTATGAAAAGCGCCGCACTTAGGATTTCCCCTGATGGTTCAGTTTCATGGGAAGTACAGGCAAAAGGTATAATAGGTCCGTTTCCGGCGGTAGCCCGGGGCCCTGAGCTCCTAGGGGGCCCATGGCCATCCAAACAGGCTTATACTTTCAGGGATGTGTTGTCTCCTGGCTAAAGTTCTGACATGATTTGCTGCCATAGTAATGGGAGGGGGGAGCTTGGTGAACAGCCCAGGATCTATGGTAAAGTCAATTGGCTGTGGGTACAGGTGATGGCCAACTCAGTCATTGTTATGTACTGTATAAGAGATCTCCATGCAAAGAGTGGGAAGTGATTATGGTGCCTCTCTCTTCCTCAGGAGGATCTATGTAGTTCTGTGTTACAAAAACAACCTTATTAAGTTGTACTCCAGATAGGTGGGAAACTATCAGCAGGTTAGACAAATCTAACTTGCTGATATTTCCCTATAGTGGACGAGGTGCTGAGGATGAAGGTATGTTTCTTACTGCCGTCTCTAGTCAGGCCGTTTGGAGCACTAGGGGCAGGGCTAACCACTGCTGGCCCACTCCACTGATAACCATTAGAAGGGGCAAGCCGGTCAGGGTCGGATCGGTGCTCAGGGGGAAGCAGCCCCAGCCCAGTACTCCAAACGGCCTTACTAGGCGCAGTATTAAACCACAAACTGCATGAAAATGGGTATAGGATGAAGGTAAGAGGCTTAGCACCCAATGTGCAATCTAGTAGATGGGTTCAGGGAAGAAAAAGAGTGCTGCACCTCACACCTATGGCTGATACTAGTACCTCTCGGCTGCATAAAAAACATCAGAATTCTGTATGTGAATTGATCAAGCCACACTGCCCCATGTACCGCGTGCAGGTATCTGATACACATGGGTCCCTACACTAAGTCCACACTGTGCCAGTCAGCGACCACCACCCCCGCAGGCGTGCACAGTCAGGGAAGGGAGGCCATGGAACGGCCCTGCAACCCCCATGCCACAGGACCAGACCCAAAAATGCCACACCAAAACCCAGCCAGCACCACCGGCGGAGGAAGCTGCCCCCAAACAGCACAAGTCTGGATAAGGTATTGCACTCACCATAGCTATCAAAGATAGAATGGGACAGACAGGAGGGATTAAAACTAGTAGATGGGTTGCTTTACTAGAGCTTCTGGCAAAATTGTTCAGCTATCCCTGGCCATACTATGGCCGCAAGTGTACTCGTAAAGGATCACCCCATATATTTTTTGTGGACCCTATATACTGTATATTTTTATAACGTGTTAACTCACCTGCTGAAAATCCTGATTTTATTAATTTCTACAATCTCAAAATATTTCAAGTCTTCCATCTGAAAGCTTCACCTCTAAATTCAACAAATTCTAAACAAAATCTACACAACTAAAAGACCTGTCATCTGAGAAGAGAGGCTTTTTCTGTCATCTAGGCGGTGCAGGAATCCGTCGGTATATTATAAATAAATGTCACTGCCGTGTAATTATCCGCAGCCTGGTTAGTCATCCTTTAAAGAACTTATGACATTTTAAAAGGCCAGTCATGCCTCTATACAAATCATATTCAAACATATGTTGTCCAGATGGAAGAGCTATGAAATACTGGGCTATATTATATGGGAGCGGAGTAAAAGATTCTGTTCATGCTTCATTACCTGCTTGACTACGGGAATCAGAATCCTGCATGTAAAAAGAGCTAGGACTAGGGGCTGTAATGATACTCACCCAGTCATGCTCCTGTAAGGACCCCACTCTCGTCTTTCTGAAGCCCCGTCCTTTGTTCGGTAGGTCAACTGTCTCAATGACAGCAGGGCTGGTTGACCTGGTTGTGGTTCTTGTATTGATTTACTAAAACAGGCACCTGCTGTCCACAGATGCCTGTGATTGGTATGTTTTGGCATGTGACCTGGATGACCCCTTCTTCCTCGCACCCCTTGTTGTTACTGGCCATCCCTATGGTTGCTGTTGTGGACTTTGACGAGACATCCTGGTACCAACCTTGTTTAGTTGACTGTGGATTTTTCTATCTCTTGTGCTTAGATAGAAAGGGACCATCACCCACTTGGAGCACACTTAACAGAGCAGGGACCCCAAATAAGTAGGGATAGGGGTATGTGTTCAGTTTAGGGCTCAACTCCTTCCCTTCTATCCTGGCAGGGGAATTTAGGGTGTTTTGAGAAGGAACTCTTAGGGGGACATTTATGAATGGTCCGCCTGAGGCGTACAACAGGGAGAAGATGCGCCCATTTTCCCTGACATACACCTGCTGTATGCCCCGCTCATCCGATGGGCGGACTGGGGGAGTTTGGGGGGCTTGACAAGGCAGGGAGGAGGCCTCCTCCCGCACCTCATTTATCATGATTTATGCCTACTCGCAGGCGTAAATCATGATCCAAATCTACACCTGCTGGAAGCAGGTGTAGATTTAGTACGCCAGGGACAGGTTTGGACGCGCGGCCAGCCGGATTCACTAAGATGAACACCCATTAACTCCTTAGGGTGTCCATTGGGTAGTCCTAGAAACTAATTTATAGCGTTTCATATAGACATATAGAAATAACTGCCAGTCACTGCCAGAGTGGAACCGCCCACTGGACTCCTAAGCCCAGAACAAGTGGACAAATAAAGTTATGCTGAATACTCTCTCATAAATAATATTTCAATCACCTCAGTTTTTTCTGCTCTATAACATGCTGCCTAAATGTAGGAAAGGATTTACAATATGACAGTTCCCCTTTAAGTACTAATTTCAGAATGTAACTTTTTTTTTTTCTTTTTTAGAAAAATGAGATAAATGACTAAAAAAATTTAAAAATAAAATCATAATTTCAAACATAACACACCAACATAATTCCCCCGGCGCCGCATCTCACAGAAGGAAATCAAGATATCCTCTAGCATTGTACATTTCATTTTTAGAAGAAATAATTATCTGCAAACATGACATTTATTCTGGTGTTTTCTTATCAAGATATTGCGGAAAAAGTAATTACAATGAAGCCCCGTCCTCTGAAAATTATTTAGAAAGAATTTGAATAGAAAAAAAAGACGACGGCGTGAAGATTACGATATTTACAGCAAACACGAGGCAGCTGTAAATTGTATTCATCTGTCTTATTGTTCCTTCATTTAGTGAATTGTAGCGTTCTCCGGGAGTAATTGTGTCCTTTACCAGCAAAGTGCGAGTCACAGAAGTCTCTTAATGCAGCAAATAAACCCACCACCGCCACCATACCACCTGCAGAAAACAAAAGTTGCGGCCGCCCACCTGGGCTGACAAGTAAAAAAAAATAAAAATCTATAAACTTTTTGAAAAAAATTAGATGTGCAAGATAAGGAGCAAAATAATATAGTTATATCCATTATTATCATTTGCATTTATATTGGATCTCTAGTCTAAGATCTCCATGTCCTCCCAATCACATTATACCTTAAGTAGATCTTGAAAAGGAGCTAGTTTTGGAGACTGGTTGAATTTTTTTTTTATGTTGAAAAAAATATATATCCAAATTTGGATTAAAGGTGTATTCCAGTATCAAAAATAAAAAAAAAAGATGTTTCTTACTTGTCAGTTCTGAAACCCCCAAAAATCTGCTTGTGTGTGTTTGTGGGTCTCCTCCCATGTCATAATCACTGTGCTTTCCAGCTGAACATAAATATAATTCCCAGACTGCATTGCTTTACCTCAGCTCTCCATTATTGTCCTCCCACCCTGCCTATTTCCCTCCCTCAGCACTACAAAGCAGAATATTTTTTCTCTGCAACAAATATACGCACACTGCTGTATTCATTGCCTTCTCTAATTCTGTATTTATGACAGGGAGACAGTGATGTAGTTGGGAGGGGCTGGTAAGAAATGGTGACATCACTCAGGGGGCGGGGTTAGAGAAAAGATCCAGCTAAGCCTCCTAATAGGGCTGCATTATCGTCCCGTGCTCCAGTCCGCCACCACACGCTATCCCCACTGGCTGTCTTCTTCAGGCGCCAGAGCCCAGCATTGCTGCTGCTTCGGCCCCTGGGTGCGCCTCACTGCTTCACATCCCTGCTCCTGGCTAGCGCGTGTCCCCGCCATCTAGGGCTCGTACGCGTTGGCTTTCACGGATTTAAAGTGACAGTGCAAACCTAATTGGTTAGTGCACAAACACTTAAATAAAGCACCTGCCCTGACATTCCCAATTGGAGCCTCTGCATGCTTCCCATAAGAGTGTGGTCCCAGCTCTCATCATTCCTGCCTGTGATTCCTGCCCATGATTACTGACGTCCCTGGTTCCTGCTGTTTCTGGTTCTGCCTGTGTCTGCTATTCCGGTTCAAGCCATACTGTGTCCCAACTTGTCTGCCTATGTGTCACCAGCTGCACCTTGTCCGCCACCACTAGCAAGCCAAGCCAGGAGTAAAGACCTAGGGGTCGCCTGCCGCAGGAAGTCCATCCCGCCTTGCAGTCGGCATTGGTGAACACCAGCGGCCCCACTCCCTGGTGCGGCTTACATCATCGCTAGTGGTGGTACAGCTAAGTAATATCCATAACCATTGTATTCACCCAGCGTTACCTAACAGACAGTGGTCTAGCCTGAATAGAGGACGAGTCTAAGATTTATTAATAACAAATGGAAAACTGGTCAAATAAAACCCAATATGAAACTCAAACAGATAAAGTGTGACAACATGTAATGTAATCCTCGCTGAATGACGCTTCGGATTCACACAGAATTTAGATGAGCTTCATAATAACCTCATTTGACTGTGAGCGGCGAGAACGCATTACGTTAGAGTCCATCTATGTAAGTCAGTGATATAGTGATAGCATCAACCAGAGGAGTCTCAGAACATCTCAGGGGGGTCCGCTAACTGGTCTTCTATTATCTACAAGTAAAATATATAGGATTTGACCCTTATAGCGTCCCACAAATCACAGTTGTACTAAAGGATTAGTTATTTAAAGGGTTAATCTAATGTCAGGATTTTTTTTTATGCTTCTACATGCCTTTTTTTTATGCTTCTTATGCTTTTTTATGCTTATACACACACTGTGGAAGCATATATAGAATTACCTGTCTGCCCCAATTTTGAAATCCCCCAAATCTTCTAGTTTGGAGTGTTTGTGGGTCTCTTCGAATGTCAGCTAATCACAGTGCTATCTGGTCGAGCAGTTTCTCAGTTCTACAATACCCAGAATGCATTGCTTTCCTTCAACTGTTCATCACAATCTCCCCATCCTGCCCGTCCGTCCTCCCACAACACCTGTGCTAGTTCCCTGCCGAAATCTGCTGCAGAACATTTCTCTACACGGCAGACGCTCTGTTCACACAGTGAGTTTGCTTATTTACTGTTGCTGTATTCACTGGCTGCTCCTCTGCCTGTGGCATTGTACAGCGCAAAGCAGCATGCTGTAAGCACACCTGTATTGTCTCAGGAGAAGGGGAGGAGTCAGGGAGCTGGAGACAACACCTTTTCTACTTCTTGTTAGGGTTAAATCAAGCCAGTGAAGCCTGAAGCCAGTCCTATTCATGAATGGAGTGACAAGCCATGTCCCTATATAATCAGGCACAAATGACCTCTGAATCTGTGACCATTAGGGCTCCCAGCAGTCAGACCCCCACCAACCAGCAGTATACTCTAACCTACAGTACGAATAGGAAATAACCCTTTAGGGTGGAATGGAGCAGGAATTATATCATACCTCCTGATTTTCTTCCCCTGAGCAGTACTAAGCTCCACCCATCTGGTCAAACTCCACCCATTAAAGGAAAATCTAGAATACCTTCCTGGCCACTAGAATGTCTAAGTAATTATTAGATGGGGTTAAACCTGAATCATAGAGGCAAAGAGTCCCTCTGGGTGGTGTCTACATACCCTAATAGGGCACTCCGATACTTCCCCTTTAAGTGCCAACCTGAAAACCCATGTAAAGAGAGAATAATGTTTGTCAGTTTTGTCATAACTAGCACAATACAAATGTAACGCACAAAACCCAAGCTGAAAATATATTACGTAGTGTCAACACATTTCTCCTAATATCCTAAAATACTTCCATCTCCCCATAATACCCGGCTACAATGCACAGAAATTATTGGCTTACTTACAGCGAGGACGGGATCTGATTGCGGTTTTATGCCACTACATCTGGACTATGGTCTCCATGAACATTTTACATATGTTTTTTTTTTTACAAATGGATTGCTTTGTATTAATATTTTTGACAAATAACTTCCTCCTAAATTTTATCTCCCTCTATTGTTGTTGCTCCTCATCTCTCATATCTTGCAGTATCTTAAAGTGACCATACACCAGTGGAGATCTATCTCCTATCTATCTATCTATCTATCTATCTATCTATCTATCTATCTATCTCTCTCCTATCTATCTATCTATCTATCTATCTATCTATCTATCTATCTATCTATCTATCTATCTATCTCCTATCTATCTTCTATCTATCTCCTATCTATCTATCTATCTATCTATCTATCTATCTCCTATCTATCTATCTATCTATCTATCTATCTATCTATCTATCTATCTATCTAGAAAGAGCAAAGTTCCGCAGCACTCAAAGGTTAAAGTGTCTGCTGTGTGCCTGCCGTACCACCTTGATCCACAGGTGTAGCCAAATAAACTTTGAAAAATGACCGCAGCAATCCAGACTTGGGTGAAAAAACTGAGTGAAAAATGTATTACATGTGGAAACACACAGGAGGACCAGCGATGTTTCGCTCCATCGATAGGAGCTTTTTCAAGCCAGTCATCTATCTATCTATCTATCTATCTATCTATCTATCTATCTATCCATCTCCTATCTATCTATCTATCTATCTATCTATCTATCTATCTCCTATCTATCTATCTATCTATCTATCTATCTATCTATCTATCTATCTATCTATCTCCTATCTATCATCTATCTATCTCCTATCTATCTATCTATCTATCTATCTATCTATCTATCTATCTATCTATCTCCTATCTATCTATCTATCTATCTATCTATCTATCTATCTCCTATCTATCTATCTATCTATCTATCTATCTATCTATCTATCTATCTATCTTCTATCTATCTATCTATCTATCTATCTATCTATCTATCTATCCATCTAACTCATTGTTGATACCTAATATAAAGCTATGCCGTCATCTCCTCCTCACATCCAGTCATCCGTTATCACACCACTATACATACCATTCAGTTTCAGTTAGAGTATCACCGTCCCCATGTAAATAATAAGTGATAAGAGTGATAACTTGCTGCCGCCGCGTTTCATACTCTCGGTGACTACTCAACGTTTGCTCTTCGCTGAGATTTTTACATAATTGTTAAATTAAATCCTAACATGTGTTGCCGGCAGTTGCAGGACGTGGAGTCACCCACACAGGGCCGCCACCACCGCCGCCGCGCAAAGTGATATCTGATAGCAGAACTCAACTGGATTTCACTCTACAAATTGTGATGTGTCAGATGTATTTATAGCGCGTTCTCCATCATCTGTGTATTACCTCTGCAGACGGGAATACGAAATGAACGACGCCCAGGCTTGTGCTGCCAGGCCTAGGAGAAATCACCGCTAACATCCTTTTCCTTACACCCAAACGTGAGATTTGGCGTGGGAGCGGCGCCGTGCTGTAATTAACTGCTGGATAAATAGAAGCGTCGTACATCACGGAGAAAATAATTGCAGAGGAGATTCATTTATATGATGGAATTCCATATAAGAAACAAACCAACAATATGGCGATATCCACACACTTGTATCTACTAGCTAAACGAGCATTATAATTATTATTATTTACATTTTTCAACACTTTTTTTTACACTTTTTTTTAACATTTAGAGACATTTTAGCAGAATTTTACACACATCAAATTAGGCAAGGAATTGAAAATTGTGGTCCTCATATTGCAACCAAAACCAGGAGTGGATTGAAAACACAGAAAGGATCTGTTCACACAATGTTGAAATTGAGTGGATGGCCGCCATTTAATGACAAATATTTGCTGGTATTTTAAAACAACGGCTGTTATATTGAAATAATGGCCGTTATTTACCGTTATATGGCGGCCATCCACTCAATTTCACCATTGTGTGGACAGAGCCTTTCTGTGTTTTTAATCCACTCCTGGTTTTGGTTGCAATATGAGGACCACAATACTGACTGAAATATACGTAGTGTGAACCCAGCCTTAGACTGTAGGTTACCATATTCCTACCCTAGCCTTTAGCAGTTGCCCCATCTTTACACCCCTTATCCCCCATTATTTTCATGGTAGGCCTTATTAAAGTCAGAGCCGCCTTGTCTTTAAACTATTTCACACTTATATAAAGAACTTCACATTTCTATTTCAATCCATAGAAATAGCACTTGAGCAAGTGGCAGCCAGCCATGAAATACATCTGATTTAGCTAACAAATGATGTTGCTGCCACTGGAATGAAATAGACTTATCCATTCAGTATACTGATTCTTTACAATCCCTGTCATTTCACAGCAGTCATGTGCTTATCTATCCGTACGCTGAGCTGGATCAGGTTGACTCAGTGCTGTTGTATATGTATGCTGCTCTCGCTGTATGTTTTGCCGGCACAACAGCAGATCTTACATCACAAAGACTAACGCTTCTTACTTGTTTTCTTGTATATGCGTAAAACAGGGTTATCCAGGGATAAATAAATTAATAATAATAAAAAGTATATATGGCAGGGGATAAAAATAAAAAAAACACAGCTATACTCCCCTATCCTAATCTCCTGCAGTGACTGCAGCTGAGCTGTGCCGGTTGCTTCTACAGGGACGGTACACCATCAGCAACCTGATAGTATCTGAGAAGAACAGGTAGGGGAGCACCAACACAGTGACTTTAGGGGAGGCTTTTATACTTGTATCTCATCCACAGCCATATATATGTTTTGTTTATCCTCAGAAAAGGAATACTCCGATTTTTATTTTTTTTTTCTTTCAAATTGAATGGTGTCAGAAAATCATATAGATATGATTTTAGTTCTATAAAAAAAAAATCTCCAGTCTTCAAGGACTTAGCATAATGGTGATGCCACTTCCTGGATAACATGGTGATGTCACTTCCTGGATAATATGGTGATGTTACTTCCTGGATAACATGGTGATGTCACAACCCAACTCCTGTGCGGGCTTTGGCTGCTGGAGAGGATAATGGCAGGGGGACACTGTTATCCAGGAAGTGACATCCTCATGTTATCCAGGAAGTGACATCCCCATGTTATCCAGGAAGTGACATCCCCATGTTATCCAGGAAGTGACATCACCATTTTATCCAGAAAGTGATATCACCATGTTATCCAGGAAGTGACATCACCATGTTATCCTGGAAGTGACATCACCATTTTATCCAGAAAGTGACATCACCATTTTATCCAGAAAGTGACATCACCATGTTATCCCGGAAGTGACATCACCATGTTATCCAGGAAGAGACATCACCATGTTATCCCGGAAGTGACATCACCATGTTATCCAGGAAGTGGCATCACCATGTTATCCAGGAAGTGACATCACCATGTTATCCTGGAAGTGACATCACCATGTTATCCAGGAAGTGACATCACCATGTTATCCAGGAAGTGACATCACCATGTTATCCTGGAAGTGAAGCCTTGATGCAGTAGTAAATGCAGAGAAAAAGCACTTTATGTGCATTTCCCGTTATAAGTGTATATTGGTGATTCGTATAACTTTTGGGGGGGTAATACAAAACTTTAATAACAATTTTCGCAAGACTTCTCCTTTAAGGTCCAGGTATGATGGGAAATGTGGTTTTGCAACAGCTGGAGTGTCATAGATTTGCCTCCACTACTATAGACCAAGGTACTTCCATTGCTTCTGCTAACGTATCTCCCATACAAGCTCACTCTGCGGCAGTGGAAATCTGATCCAGCCGTTCACCCAGACTGTGTAACATTTAAGCCCCTTCGCGGGTTGTTTTAATGGAGAATAGAGGAGTTTTCTTGCTGCAAGTGGCCATGTAAATGAGAACATAAAACGAGTCACTTTTAGCTTAATGGGCTGAAATGTAGAAGGGCGATGAGCGATACGGTGGAAGTTGTTATCTGCACCGATACAAGTAAAATCCTTTATAACTGCAATTTAAACAGAGTATAACTGTTACAACACTACAGTAAATGTAGCATCGCCAGCAAGGACGGATGTGACATATGCTCGATATCTTATTTCCTTTAATTTGCTTCCACTTGTAAACGCTGATGCAAGGGATCATCCATTTGGAGTTAAAGTCTTCTACAGATTAGTAAACTTTTGCCGCAGAAATCCTCATTGAAGACAATTGCATTTTTGGCAATAACTTGTCATCCCCCTCGAAGACGTAGAAACTTCCTTTGACTACACAGATATTTTACGATAAGAGACCGGTTGCTAGGGATACACCGCCTACAGTTACAACCTTTGACCATCTGCTGTTCAGGTGCCAACAGTCTCTGACAGGTCTTGGGCTCTATGCTGAAACGGCACGGAGGTCAAGACGATGGGGGGCAAACAGTGCTCTGAAGGTCTCCAGCCAGTTGGGTTGAATGTAGTCAACAAGTCCATTAAGTTCAACCTTTAACCCCGCAGTATAAATAGAATATACATAAAAAAGTAACAGAAATACATTGCATGACTTGTGTTGTAATGACTTAACGGAGAAGTCCGGGGGGGGGGGGGGGGTAAAAGATCATTATGGGCAGGGGGTGAGGGGGAAACGAAAAACAAGTTTTAGTCACCTGTCCTGATGCCTGCTCAGAGCCGCGTCTCACTCCTTGACCCCGCCAACTGTCTTCCCCACCAGCCACGTCACGGCCCAGCTGATAGATGCCCCGCACAGCCAGTCAGTGACTGGGGGGGGGGGGCACTGCTGCAGTCACTGGCTGAGCAGGCTTAATCTCACCCATCAGTGGCGTGGAACCTGGGTTGATCCGTACCTTGGAACCATGGAGCGGGTCCCGGGAGCTCTGTGATGCGGCACAGCATGGGCTCGGGGACCAGTAAGCATATTTGCATTTTATAATTCCCCCCCACACCCCTGCCCATAATGATTTTTTACCCCCCACAAGACTTCTCCTAAAAGTAATATAGCCAGAGCTGAATTCATACTTCTGCTGGACCAATTAATAACCCTATCACCAGATAGTCTCGTAACAGCTTAGCTGAGCTCTAATAATACGGTACAGTACTTGGTATAAAGATGATACCTTCTAGAATGTAAAATGTTAGTGGAAGCTCCGTACAGACTGTGAGCCAACAACGGATACTGTGAGATTTCAGCTCTGAAGCCTATAGCATTCTGAATGCAGCTCTACAGTCAAGGATTATTTTTATTGAATATTGATCCAAAAACAACCCCAAAGAGACACATCCCCCCCCCCCCTTGTTTTAGAAGATTAACATCCCATCTCTATGAATTCCTGGATCCAAGACTACTCTTCTCAACTATAGTACATAGAATATAAAAGCTTTTATTATTACCTGATAAAACACTAAAGCCCCTCCAATCAATCAGCCATCACAAAATGTTATGGAAGAAAGCTGTAATTATAATATATCAGTCAACAGAGCCAAATATATAGTAAAACCTCTTCAAAGGTGGGTCTTTGTTAAGACCACTCCTTATCCACACCAGATTTTGTGTGATGCATTATTTTATTTTATTTTTTACATCATGTATAGTGGTCATTTACTCCGGGAAGATCTATCTCTGGAGGACCCAGTTTCACTAATCATTTTATTGACGGCGTGTAATTCCTATTCTCTCCAGTGGTGGCACTGCAGTGGAACTGAACACCTGGTTCTGGAACAGATTACAGCCGATCACTGGAGATCATTTGATCAGCTTATTTTTAGGGATCCCGTAAACAACAAAAAGTTTCAGTAGTAATAACCATCATCATAAAATATCCCAGAAAACCTGTCATCCCATCCCCGGATTGATCTACTGAGTCTGATTAGCCATTCCTTCCTTAGCTATAAACCATAGACAGTGTACAGTAACACCTTACTAAATCTTGATATTCTTAATATCCGTCACCTAATATAGCCAGTGATATTTTCTCGCAGCTCATTTTGGCGCAATGAATATCTCATTTGGTTTCCTTGTTCATATGTTATGAATTCCTCCTCCAAACTCGGAAGATTCATAAATCTTCCCCATAGTGTCCTCCTCTGGAATGAATCAATAATACATAATAAATAACTCTTTATCTGCTCTTGTTAGAAAGAGAATTTATTGAGGGTGGGATAGGATGGAGGAGCTACGCGCTACCGTTTTTATGCCCAAAGCATTCATATGTTTGTTTGCTTCGGTTCTACAGGGAACAAGATCCAAATAAATTGATATGCTGTTTAGGCCCAGCAGAGCGTATTATACTTTACAGGAATCTATTTCTAAAGTATTTTTATTGCACGTTGGTTCGTAACTCTTTGCACTGCTGAGTTACTTCTATACCGCGGTGTACAACAAAAACGCTGCTCTAAAATGTTACAAAAACAAACAAATAAATAAATATATAAATAATAAACATAAATGAATAAATAAACATACATACATCAATCAAAATAAATAAATAATAAACACATATAAATAAATGAATAAACATACAAAAATCATTTAAAATAAATAAATAATAAATGTGAATAAATGAATAAATAAATCAATAAAAATAAAGGAATAAAGTTGTACGGTGATATGTAACTAAGGCTATGTTCACACTACGTATAGAGACCGGCCGTTCCGTGACCCGGATGATCTTTCTGCTGCAGGGTTCTGATGCGGGCGCATCAACACGCGCCCGCATTAGAACTTTTCCCTGCACACAATGAAGCGAGCGGCCGGAGCCGCTCGCTTCATTGTGTGAACTGACAGGGTTTCCTACAGCCGCAATTCACTGAATACTGACATGTCAGTTATTTGCGGCCCCGTGCAGGATCCCGGCCGGAGCTTATACCATGTGTATACGCTCTGGCCGGGATCCCATAGAACAATAGGCATTGTTCACCTGTACTTTTACATAGTGTGAACATAGCCTAAGGCTGGGGTCACACTATATTTTTGCAATTCGGTTTTTTTTTTTTTTTTTTTTGCTACTTTTGTAAAACGTTTATTAACACACACAAAAACATAGCTGACCTTATTTGTGTACCTTAAAAAAAACAAAACAAAAAAAAAAAACGATGTTTTGATACCTAAATAGTATTAGTAAGTATACTCACCACACTTACCGACAGCAGCTCCCTGTGTACCTTATAGAGCTTATATCAGACTCCCCTCCTCCAGACTGTGCTGTCCTGCTCTGTGGTGAGTCTGTCCATAAGATGGCCGACATGGAGGAGCATGTGATCATGCCCCGCCCCCCAGTGTCCATCACTGAGCCAATATATGCCTATGGAGGACACTGGGGGGCGGGGCATGGTCACATGCTCCTCCATGTCAGCCATCTTATGGACAGACTCATCACAGAGCAGGACGGCCCAGTCTGGAGAAGGGGAGTCTGATTTTAGCTCTATGAGGTACACAGGGAGCTGCTCTCACTATATACAGTGAGTACACCTACTAATACTGTATACTGAATTATTTCACTATAAAGTAGCCAACCTCTTTCACAGGCCTGATACACTGATAGCCTATCACACCTCATAGAGCAATCACGGCACTTTTGATCACCTATGGAACTTTTGTTTTGTCCCAAAGTCCATTAGGTTTTACGAATTTACCGCCCATAGCCTCCCCACCCCCCCCATCTCTCTTACTAGGTCGTACATTGAGCGCAATGCCTGATCTATGGTGCCTAGGCATCTGGTGAAACATAAGTTATTTACAGAAAAAATTTAGTGTTTTAATAAGGTGTCCTAAAGGAACGTCTCCCACATAAGGTTTTATAACAATAAGTGGAAATGTGTTTTAATTGTATTTTGCGTCTCTCAGCATTTATTGTGTGCAGAACCAATGAATCAGATAGTATAATTGCATTGAAAGCATTGCCTGGAGCAGGATACATAAATTAGGGGCACCGTGTGTATATGAAAGCGTCTGTTCTCAATTCAATCTAATGAGGTGAAATAAACTGTTTAGTCTTTAAAATGAGAATTAAAGTAAACCTTTTATACAGAAATGTCATTGACGGGAAGGAAAGGTGTAAAGTACAAAATGGTGACATTTATCATATTGTCCCCGATAGCTAGTACTGGAGTCCGTCCATGTCATGTAGAGGTGACATTCCAGTTCCGATACCCCCTACCATGCTCTAATAACAAACAGCAGTAGCCACAGAAAGAAGTATATGAGATATGAGATGGCCTATTGATGAGCTTAAAGGGGTACTCCGGTGAAAATCTTTTTTCTTTCAAATCAACTGGTTTTAGAAAGTTATATAGATTTGTAAATTACTTCTATTTAAAAATCTTCATTTTTCCGATACTTATCAGCTGCTGTATGTCCTGCAGGAGGTGATGTATTCTTTCCAGTCTAAAACAATGCTCTCTGCTGCCACCTCTGTCCATGTCAGGAACTGTCTAGGACAGTGGAGGTTTTCTATGGGGATTTGCTACTGCTCTGGACAGTTCCTGGACAGCGGTGGAAGCAGGGAGCACTGTGTAAGACTGGAAAGAAAACACAACTTCCTGCAGGACATACAGCCAGTGTCGGACTGGGGTATCTGGGGCCCACCGAAGGAAATGATCCTGGGGGCCCACCAATGAAGAACCAGTGAGAAACGACATGCCAGTCAGCATTAGTGCAGGTTCTAAAGCTGGGGTCCCACCGGAGGATCCTCCAGTCCGACACTGCATACAGCAGCTGATAAGTACTGGAAGACAAGATTTTTTTTTTTTTTTTTTTATAGAAGTCATTTTAAAATTTGTAGAACTTCCTGACACCAGTGATTTGAATGTGTTTTCACCGGAGTCCCCCTTTAACCCTTAGGGGACACAGCCAGTTTTCATTTTTGCGTTTTCGTTTTTTCCTCCTCGTGTATATAAGGCCATAGCGCCTGCATTTTTCCACCTAGAGACCCAAATGAGCCCTTATTTTTTGCGCAACTAATTGTACTTTGCTAAGGCAGATGTAATTTTTGCCTAAAATGTGCCGGGAAACCAGAAAAAAATTATATGTGTGGTGAAATTGAAAAAAAAAAAATGTTTTTTTTTTTATTTGGGGGGTGGTTGTTTTTACTATGTTCGCCCTTGGGTAAAACTGACTCGTTATATATGTTCCTTAAGTTGTTACGATTACAACGATATGTAACATGTATAACTTTTATTTGATTTGATGGCTTGTAAAAAATTAAAACCTTTTAAAGAAAATATATGTTCCTTAAAATCGCTCCATTCCCAGGGTTATAGCGCTTTTATCCTTTGGTCTATGGTTCTGTGTGAGGTGTCATTTTTTGCGCCATGATGTGATCTTTCTATCGGTACCTTGATTGCGCATTTATGACTTTTTGATCGCTTTTTATTACAATTATTCTGGATTTGATGCGACCAAAAATGCGCAATTTTGCACTTTGGGATTTTTTTGTGCTGACGCCGTTTACCGTGTGAGATCAGGAATGTGATTAATTAATAGTTCAGGCGATTACGCACGCGGCGATAGCAAACATGTTTGTTTATTAATTAATTTATTTATTTTTATTTATAAAATGGGGAAAGGGGGGTGATTCAGACTTTTATTAGGGGAGGGGATTTTGTGTTATTAAAAATACATTTTTCTTTTACTTTACACATATACTAGAAGCCCCCCTGGGGGACTTCTAGTATATGTACTCTGATCTCTCATAGAGATCCATGCAGTATACTGCATGAATCCATGAGATCGGTGTTCTATTACTTTTGGCTGCTGCAGCCAAAAGCAATAGAATGCCGAGCCGGGATCAGCGCCATTACGGCGCAGACCCCGGCCCGGGATGGATGCGGGGATCGCCCCCCCGCAATCGCGCCGCAGGGGGGCGATCCCCCCACTAGACCACCAGGCATGTATAACAGCAAGTATTTAGAAGCAGCTGTCAACTTTGACAGCTGCTTCTAAGTACTTAATTAGCAGGCACGGCGATCGGACCGTGCCCGCTAATAGCCGCGAGCCCGGGCTACTCGCGGCACCCGGGATCGCGGCAGTTCAGAGGGTGGTCGCCGCGCGACCCCCCTCTGAACTCCCATAGCGGCACGAGGACGTTCAATAACGTCCTGGTGCAGCTATGGGTTAATAAAAGGTCAATCATCCCATAATAACAATTGCTGCAATTGTGTTCCAATTGACCACCATTTCCTCTTCTCTTCCTGCTGTCAGTAAATGAAAGCAATCAGAGACACCTGAAGAGAACGCGTGTAAAATGCTTCTATGAATTCTTCTATAGGCATAAGAAGAGACGAGTGACTATATATAAACTGTAGGAGCCAGATGTGGCGACTACCTCTGCACTGCATCTATACATAGTGCAGATTCTTACTATGACCATAAAAAATGGAGGCTCTGTTCAAAGTAGAATTAAAAAAAAATAATAATATATTAAGCCTTGAAAATTTCCCTTTATCTTTCATTATTCTGATTAAAATTCTGCTGAAAGGACAGTTCTACCTGGTTGGATATCATGACATAATTGTGCAGACGGTGACACCCGCTTACTTCATTCATTCCACCAAAGCTCCCAATTAATATCTAATTAACCAAATGACCCGAACCTAATTGTCATTGCCTGCCTGTCCATCCGTGTGCTGCCCTGCAATAAGACTGCCTGCATTCAAGATTTCTTTCTTGGAATTTAACTTAAATGGCTACTAAAACAAATGGTAATTGCTGGATAAGAATTCATGGTGTTCAGTGACTTCATCTTTTATTACTGCACCTTGTCGGGGTGTTATTCCTGTAATCCCTCTTGGAAATATATGAAGAAATTGTCAACTGGAAAATATGCATTCTCATAGCAATGGGGTGAGTGTCTGCCCAATGTGACACTCTCCCATCAGTGCCTATAGGATCAAAGTATATAGGGTTCCATCCTTGTGACATAGGGAAAAGCCCAATCCACATGCTGTTTCTATTATCAGATTGAAATCTAATCTAATTTTTTGGTACATTATAATGAGAGACGAGAACTAAACTTCCCGAAATGAGATTCGTTACAGACTTTGCAAAAAGTTTGTAACAAATTGGCAATTTCACAGTACATTACAATAAAAGGACAGGTGCAAGGGATTAACCATAATCCCTTGCAGCTGGCCAATCAGCTGCAACTCCCCTCCCCCCGCAACGTCACACTTCCTCTATGTATATGCGCCGTCAGAGACCCATAAGTAGAGGCAGAGGGGGAAAAAAAGGGAGAGTAGAGGAGAAGAAAGAGAAAGTCAGAGAGAAAAAAAAGCAGAGTCAGGCTAGGTTCACACTACGTTTTTGCAATCCGTTTTATTTCAACCACTTTTTGCAAAAAGAAAACTGATGAAAAAAACGGATGCAACTGGGTGCATCCGTTTTGATCCGTTTTTTCATTGACTTCCATTATTAAAAAAAAGGATCAAAACGAATCCGTTTTTTTAGCGTACACAAAAACGTGGTTGGCCTAACTTTTGGGTCTGTTAAAAAAACGGATCCGTTTTGATCCGATTCTTTTATAATGGAATTCAATGGAAAAGTGGAACAAAACGGCTGCACACAATTGCATCCATTTTTTTCATCCGTTTGCACGGATTGCAAAAACGTAGTGTGAACCACTACGGAGAAAAGAATTAGGGAGAAAAAGGAGAGTCAGGGAGATAAAAAGAGAAAGCCAGGAGGAAAAAAAAAAAAGAGAAAGTCAGGGAGGAAAAAGATTCAGGGAGAAAAAGTGAGAGAGTAAAGAAAATAAAAAGGAAAATGAGAGAAAAAAAAGAAAGTGGGAGAAAAAAAGGAAAGTCCAAGAGAGGCAAGGTCATAGAAGGTTTAGTAGGTAGAAGAGATATATATAGAGGAAAGGAGCAAAATCTGTGTAGCCCGGTAGTTTCTGTAGTTACTTTTTCTTTCAGTACAGTGTCCACAGCTCTCCTGGGTGATTTTAACCCTTTGATTCACCTGTCAGGTCCCATCCTGAGTCTTTGAATCAAATAGTCTTTGGCGATATAATACCCATGATTGTACGCCAGTGATCCATCACTGATGATTTCTTTAGTGAACTCTTTGATTCCCCAGTCAGGTCACATCCTCAGTCCTTTTCAATAAACTGTCTTTGGCACTATAATAATCGTTGCCACCTTTAACTTTCTGTCATAGGCCCGTGGGGTCACTTTCACTGTGGCTAAGGCGTTCAAACCCGGTACAGGGCATGCAAGGTGTAAAAAAAATCTGTCTTTGGCCCTGTGGGGTCACTGAGACCACTGTTATCACTACCGACTGTGTCAAGCAGTAATACTCTGTAAAGGTTTGTTCACACGATCATTCAAAAAAAGAAAAAAATTATATATATATATATATATATATATGTATATATATATATATATATATAGTTACAGCAAGAGATTAGCTGTCATATTGACAACAGGATCATAATAAGGCCCAGTTGTGACCGCCGTAGAATGCTGTATCGGTGGTCTTCTTTGTTCTTAGCGGAGAAAATCTGCAGCCAAAGTAAGAATGTGTTCCCAATGTAACCACTCCCCTCCTAACATTAAATACACGTGCTTACTTGACCAAGCCATGCATGCGTTTCGGGGTTGAGAAAGATAAATGTTGACCAAATAATGGTTAGCTGTTTGAAATGACTTGTCTTCCCTTTCTTTGCTCCTTCAGGACTCCATACTACTCCATACCATGAATGAGTGAAATTTCACTATAGTGTGGAGCATAAAGAATTGAATATTTATTGTGATATTCAATATAATAAAAAACTAGATTAAAACGAGAAAAAAAACAACAATACTGAAGTCTGAAGACAATGTCAGCAGTTTCCTCATCAGGAGATGACAAGGCAAGACGCTATCTGCATTATCTGTCAGGGCGCCGCCATCCTTTATTTACACAACGCGCCTTTGATGATTAATGAAGAATTCATCGCCGGCGGCAGATTTTGCTAACTTGGCATTATAAGACATTACCATCAGACACTAGTCTTTGCTGTATATGCTTTTACGGGTACTTCTAGACCATAGTAAAAAAAAAAACAAAAAAAAAAACGGCTACTGTTTGTTTGAATTATTTGGTGAAAGATTGAACATGAAACATTTAGATTAGTAATAAGAGGACGAGCGGTGAGAGGCAATCCCACTGAATCCACAAGCTGTCAAGTTCAACTTCACCTCTTTCATACAAGTAATCAGTTTTATTCCAGTCACTTATATTCTGGAGACGGGATACAAAGCCGAGCGCTGGGGAAATCCAGAGAGGAGAAAATCTGAATGTAACGTTTATAACGTTCAATAAAGATAACAAATGAGAGAGTAGAGTAGAGGAGAGACCCTCAAAGAGAGCGGCACTGCGTCCTATGGTAATCCACAATCAGCCCATGAACTCTAATCAAAGATCAGCCACTTGGGGACCTATCCAATTTTTCCTTTGGAAACTAGTTTTTAAAAAGCTTTTGCAATGTATTTTTCTTTCTATTTAATACAGTAGGAAAATACAGCCAAAGTGAATAGGCAGCGAACACACAACAGCAAGCCCTAGTGCTAGGCCCTCAACTGTCCCTACCTATGTACCCATGCGACCCTAGGTGGTCAGTAACAACTGGTTGATGTTCCCTTCCTACATTACAGTGCACACTGAGACATGAGGAGACAAACACTGAAGAGTGGTCGTACGGAAATGGGTCAGACAACCAAGCAAGCAAATGCAGTACCAAATCAGCAGAGGAACAGGGGGTCCGTAGAGAGCAAGCAAGAGGTCAGAGAATCTAGAAATAGCAATCCAGATAAATGACAGCCAAATCCAAAATAGACTTATAGCAGCAAGGCCAGAGATATTCTCATGTGATGACAGAGACCTGGTCCAGGGCGTGATTGGACCAGTCCTCTGACTTCCAGAACACACAGATCACAAACTGCTAAGGAAGGAATGTGAGTTGTGAAGAAACAGTCAATCACAACTATCTTAACCAACTGCAGCCCAGAACAAAGTCAGCAGGAGAATAAGATGGGTGTAGTGAAATCAAATTAACACAGCAAGTAGTTATATAGAGCAGTGTTCAGACCAGTGCAAGGCAAAAGACAATAAATGTGCAAAATCACAGTCAAGGCATGGCCTGCTAATGAGCTATGAGTAAATGTTTTGAAATTTTTGTTTTCAAAGGTGTGGCCAGCCACTGGTGGCATGGAGATGCAGAACCCCCAGTAAGGTTACAATTGTGGGGGATCCATAATTTTTTTGCCCAAGGGGGTGCTTGTAGTCCCAGGCTGGAAGACAGAGGAGGAGCATGGATATAAGGGTTATATCATACCAGCTTTTCACAGTAACATGGGGGGAGGGGGGTTAAAGTTTGCACGCCAGTTTCCAGTCACAAATTTTTATGTCTCAGATTGCACAAAAAAACTGTAATTTCCCATCTCTTTGCACTGCTCTCTCCACTTATAAACCAAATCAAAAGAAGGAAGCATCGCAATGAGAGACCTGGCAGACTTATAATTTAAGCCAGGAGCATTTTGTGATAATTTGCTGTGTTAGCACGTAGTATAATGTAATGTCATTGTGTTCTCCTTTTTTTTCCCTCTGCTCTTGCTCACACGCAGGTGGGGTGTTAATGTAATGAGGGTTATCATGTGGCATAAAATCATGTTATCTGTGATGATTATGTTGACAAAATCTTTTGTAATATGAAATTTATAAAATAAAATACTAATACAAAAATGTGCTGTCTTGGTTTCATGAGAAATTGTAAACTTT
Organism: Dendropsophus ebraccatus; assembly: GCF_027789765.1. Taxonomy (NCBI): domain Eukaryota; kingdom Metazoa; phylum Chordata; class Amphibia; order Anura; family Hylidae; genus Dendropsophus; species Dendropsophus ebraccatus. Next base: position 18,299,593 of record NC_091458.1, read on the forward strand.
AACTAAAGGAAAGGTGAGGGTGGACACATCTGAATGAATAAAGGACCTCTGCTAAAATAATGGCCGCTGTTCAGTGGGAGCTAAGGAAGAATTCAAGTAGAATGAATGGATTGTGTTGTAGAGCATAAATACTTTTTGAGGTCACTTGATGAGACAGGAATCCCTGATATACAGCTCTATGAGGATATCTAGCGTGTTACTATATTAAAAGCCATTTGTAGGTATTGTGATTTTTCAAAGTCTCCATTAAGGGAATTCCAAGGAGAAGAAGAAGGAAAAAGGGTAATGTCTCACCTCTTGTGGTTAATAACCAGTCAAGAAGAGAATATTTAGATAAGTGCCTTAAAGACAATTCTCTGGAGGAGCCAATAAGCAATACAATGGGGGAGGGAAGCGATTGTTCAGAACAGTCAGGTGTGAACCTGTCATCCTCTGAATTATATGAAACAATATAGTCTAGTAGTGAACTTTCTAGTGCAGTTACTGATACATCCCAGTAACCACATGAGATTTATTCATTCCTACGGAGCTGACGCAAAGAGCCGAGTACAAAGCTCTTCCAGCATACTCTGGAAGCAGTTCACTCTGTCGCTCCATAGGAATGACTAGAGCTGCGGGTCACGCACAGTACTCATGGCTCTATTGATAACAGAGTTGAAGGGGCCCGAAACAGAGATTGGCGGGGGGTATATAGGTCAGATCACTGCAATCTTCTACTTTTCCACTATCCTGTGAATAGGTGAAAAGTGAATTTTTTGTGTTATACCCCTTTGAGCGTACAGGGAAGGGGTATCTGATATGAGTGCTATGGGGCACACAAGAAGGAATTGTCAGCAAGTAGACTGAACAATTTTACTATAACGTGGACAATTCCTTTAAGAGTGCCTCACTACAGTGCAGTACGTTCTGCAGCCAAATCTTGTGCGATACTCGGAGTATGAGCATACCACCATTAAAAATTTAGTGGTGGTGGGATAACTTCTTCATAGAAAATTGTATTAAAAAAAAAATCACATTTTGTACTTTTTTAGATTATATTTTGATGTTCTGAGAAATAGAAACCACAATGTTATTAGGAGTAACTAAACTGGACAATACTGTGAGTTATGTTGTTGCACATTGGATGGGATTGTCTTGATTTTTTCCCTGTCTCGCTGCTAATGGGTCCCTGTTTCCCCGCTGTATTTGCCGTCACGTGTCGAGTCTTATTACACAGTGCATGGGGATAGAACTCCACGTGCAGAAAATAAAGAGTAACATTTTCCCAAGCTGTGCATTATGTCTGGTACATATAGAGGATCCTATGGTGCTAAATGCTCGGAGGAAACATAGAGGGGTAATGACTTTCCAGTGTAGGCGGTAAAAAAAAAGTGAAGAGCGGGTCACTATTAAATATGGATTGAAGAAGTATGGGGAAGAATCTAGTTCCCTTGGAGATAAACTGTTGCTTATTCATAGGAGAAAAAATACTGTCGCCCCCTTTTTGCATTCTGACTTCTCTACACAGATGTAATGGGTAAATTTAGCAGTTTTTATACATTATTTTACATCATACATCATGGTGTTTATTCAAGTAAAAGGTGATCAACAGCAGATTGCGCTAAGTGGGCCGGGCTTCACAGCAACAGCACCATTTAGCCCTGCCCACAGCGCTCACCATTTGGACCCTCTATGACATCATCGACACATAGGCCCAGGCCCCTTGATACCCACGGTGGGGCCTAGACTATTAGGCCAGCCTGTTCCAATGGTCTAGAAGGAGACGGGGCCTATGTGTCTATGACGTCATAGAGGGGAGGGGCCAACGGTGGCGCTGTGGGTATGACTAAGTGGCGCTGTTGCTGTGAAGACCTGCCCACTTAGCAAAATCTGCAGTTGATAAAAGATGACTTTTTACTTGAACAAGCACCATGAGGTATGATATAAAATAAGGTATTAAAACTGCAAAATTTACCCTTTACACCTGTGTAGAAAAGTAATAATGCAAAAAGTGGGCGACAGTGTCACTTTAAACTTTATAAAATACATTTCTGGAGAATACAGAATGGTCTAACAAGTTGTTATACTTATTTTCCTCAATGAACAGACATTCTGGATGGATACAATTCGATTATGTTGGGATTTTGGTCCAAGCTAAAGTCATAAAATTTAAATTTTTCTAATTAACTTTTTTTTTGCATTGAATGTTGGCAGTAAAGGAAAACATGACCCCTCTGCTGCCACCAATGGCTGTGTTGGAAACTGCAGGGCTGCATGTTACCTATACATGCATGCAGCAATACTGGGGCCTCCTCTGATGTCTATTCTGCAGGTCCCCATAAACCCTAGATTTTAGTTGGCTGTACCTGCTGCTTGTGGTCATCTATTGGCCCTATGTTCTGTCCGCAGTTGCAGGTCTCCAACTATGTACAAAACCATGGACATGTGAATAAGGCCTAAGACTAGACAGTAGATTAAGGAGGCTGTCTGTGTTACCACCATTGTATCTATGGTATAGCGTAGCATAGCGAGCGGTGATTGACCCTTTCAGTAGTATTCCCAAATGGGACATTGATGGCATAATAACAGGATGTGCCATATGTGTCGAATAACCATATACTGTATGCAAGATGTAGGAGCTGGATAGAGGTGAATCACTCGGGGGGTGGGGCTAGAGACAATATCTAGCCACGCCTCCTGTGACATTAAAAAAAAAAGGCAACTTACAAGGTGTCCATACTTCAGATATGTCACGGGCAAATGTCCATCCTCTTCCTGTATACCTCATACTGGACATGGCTGAGCATGCAAATGTTCTAACTAGAGAGAAGACTACACTGCTAATAGACCCCGGTGATGGTCTATCCCCTAAGAACGAAAGGATCAGGCAGTGAAATCCAACTGCCTGATCGCCTAAAATCAGGGCAGATTGGGAAACCCAAATGTTATGGTCAGGGGGTTGGCCCAAAATTGATCTGATGTATATGACCAGCTTTAAACTTTATACCAGTGCCAAGAAGGAGATCTCTTTATCAGTAAACAGAGGAGGACAACAAACTAAGAGATGATTTATTATACAGAAGCCATTGTTTGCACAGTGTCCTCGATATAATGTACAAACATTGTTAATACGTTGGGACGCCCCTAATTCTCGCATAACACCTGTTGTCATTACACAAACAGAGAGGGAGCTGGAAATCTCGCCATTTGTACACTCGAGTGGGATGCCGGCAGACAACAGGATTAGCCCTAAACGCATCCGACAGCTCAGTCCCCGTACAAAAGCCGACTGGGAAATACAGGTTGGAAACATTAAGTGTAAGATATGTATTTTGCAAAATGTTGGGAATTTGCAGAGGCGTGGGGTAAATTATAGAGCGAAATCGATGTTTAGAGGAGATGATCTGAAGAGCGGCAACTAAATATTCTCCTAAGTGCCGAGAGGGAAGTGATTACTCCGCTTAATTTTTAACTCTGTGGTTTTTACTGTAACCTTCTAACAAGTAGGGGAGATTTTATAATGGGGACGGAGAGAGACATTATTTTGATTACAGTGATGAACAGATAGATTCAGAATTAACTATTCGAATTCATGTACGTGTATATCCATTTTACTGAGTGGCCAGGCATGAAGATATCAGATGTAGTAGAGAAATACTCACCTGCTCCCCGCTCCTGTTTGCGGCAAGTCCCGCACTGGCATTTCTTCTGCGACACTCTAGTGACCAGTTAGTGATCATTAGAGGGCGGTAGGGTTTTCACCAGTAATGGTCTAGTGGACATTAGAGGATGGAGTGGAAAATGACTGTCCACAAAAAGGAACAGGGAGTGGTGAGTATTTTACAACAAACTGCAAAGGAAGTTGTAAAAACTTGGTTTTCTTACAAGGAGGTAAGTGGCGAACCTATGCATGACCACTTAACGCAAAGAATGTTTGTTTTTTGAGGAGTATATAGTTTTCATGGTGCCCCTCAAAGAAACTACATAGAGAACAGAGACTACTGTCATCTAGACAAAAGTCGCTGATCCTCTACAGTAGACAGCAATGTACTAGTGAATGGTCCATAGGATTAAAGGGAACCTGTCACCAAGACAATGCTATTTAATTTATTGGCTTCATGTTATGGAGCAGGAAGAGCTGAGCAGATTGATATATATCTTCGTGGGAAAAGATTCAGTATAACTTGTCCATTAAATTCCTGCTCATTCTGTCATATAGAGTCCAATGGGCGGTGTCTCTTAATGGACTGGACTCTTTATCATGGAAACATCAGAGATTTCAAGTAATAAATTACAAGTTATACTGAATCTTATCCCATAAACAATCTGCTTAACTTCTCCTGCTCTATAACATGATGCGGATAGCTTAGGTACCATTTCCATGGTGACTGGTTCCCTTTAAGAACTCTATATCTGGACCAGGGAGAGTAAGGTCAAATCCAGCATTAAATAAAAAAATATATATATATAAATAAATAAATAAATAAACAAATAAGCCTTTCTGAATAACTAATTTTGATTTTTTTTTTTTTAAATTCTAGTTCTCATATCTGGGGCAGGGAAGTAGTAAGCCCTAAACTGAACCGAGCTCCCTGTTCTGCCTATTTGGATGACCTGTCCTAGATGGCAGTGCCCAACTGTGTGACAGTCTCTACACTGACTAAGTGCACAGGAGAGGAAATTTCAAGTCTGGGAGAGTCAATAGAGGTCACGACTAATACATAACAACAAACATATGAACCACAAGTCCCAGCTAGTCACAAGTCAGAAGTACTGGTAGGAAAGCCAGTATCAATATCAACACTCCAAATCAAAACCAGGAGGTCACATCCAATCTAAATCAGAAAAAAAAGTCCACAAAAGACAGATGAAAAGGTCAAATACCAAACAGAAGCACAGAGTAACTGCTAGCTCAACTTGAGTACGCACCAGTCCTTCTGAATTACCAGTGGCTGAAGAAGATGGATGCAGCCCCAAGTCTGCCTGGAAAACATGACTACAGCCAAAGGCCATAGGCTGTACCCTTATTTTCCAGGACTCCCTAGGGCTGCATTCAACTTCTTCAGCCACCAGTAATCATATGTCGCACATTTGTTTCGGAAGGACTCTAGCATACTCGAGTTGAGCTCATCTCTACTGCCTACATCATGCAGGTCATTATAGTTTTGCTCCAGAGAAGTCTTTGCACCAGGGAATAAAAGCACTATGTTCTGGAAGCACAGACAGAAATATGAAAGGTACCATGTTCCTCCTTTCCTACCAGCATCTAACAGTGTCAGCAGTTTAGAGCCGGAATTGCAGCTGTAAGATTACCTTATTGGGCCAGTTCACACAGAGTAAAATCGGCGAATTTCCGAACTCCACCGTGGAACCCCATCTGATGTCTGTTTCAATGGGACGGCTCACACGCCTCCGCGGCTCTCCACTCAAAGAATTGACATGCCAATTCTTTGAGCAGACAGCAGCAGAAGTAGAGGCGCACAAGCCGTCCCAAGTCTTTGAGCGGAGGGCCGCGAAAGCGGAGGTGCGCGAGCCGTCCAATTGAAACCGACAATAGATGGGATTCCGTGATAGAGAGTTCTGCCACAGAATTCCGCCTAACTTACTCTGTGTGAACTGGCCTAATGGACCTATAAACATTATATAAATATGGTGAACCATCAACTGCGTAGATTCCCTCCCGACAGGGGGTAAGTATTATGGGACATGTTGGATTTCATCATCCCCGATACCTTTCCTCCACCACCACTAGATACGTCTGGCAGCAGTTTTTTTTACTCCTCTCCTTATTCACGCAAGGAGCAAGTGTTCAGCCAGCAGTTCTACACCGTGTACATCCAGCTTACGCTTATTTCCCCGTAGATCTTCTCTTCCGATAAAAATAAATCAAAACTCTCGGCACATTATAAGCCGGCCCGGTGCTAAATCCCACATCCTGTAGACCTGACCATGGGCGACACCGTGAACACTTTACTCAAGCATGGTGTTAAATAAAAAACCGCCACTTCCACAGTTGAGATTTCACTTCCATTTAGTGTGAAAATCCTGATAATTGAAATCCTATTCGGCAGAAGGCGCCCAAACTACCGCCACCCCCTCCCCTCCACGGGGGCTGATTTTTACTCTTTTGTTTTCCAATTTAACGTGCGTCCAGCAGCTTCTTGGCTCTTTAACCTTATTAGACTAAAAGTGACCAATTTTTTTTTTCTCTCGCACAATAAAACGCTGGCAGAGCTGGGAAATAACACTTGAAAAAAAGAAGAAAAAAAATTTTGGGACGGGATTTTTAATTTACAGCGTTCGTGATATCGTGCTGGTAGTCACAGGCCGGGGCGGCTTCCAGGATGGGCTGGGATCTTTTTTCTCTGTTGGGATTGGAGACGCTTCGGCTGATGATGATGACTTGAATTGGGTAAACAATCGGCGCGGAGGAGATGAGCGCCATGCTGTGCCAGTCAGAAATACTTTGTGCTGTTTCTCAATAGCCAACAACTGCTACCCGGCAGGAGGGGAAATTGGCTGGCAGAACGCGGCACTCGAGATCAGCGCACTTGACATTTGGTGTGTGTTCATCATTATGACTTTGTTAAATTCTTTCTGGCATAATCTGATTGTGTAATGTTGGCTCTGACTATCAGTGACATAGCGGTGAAAAACGTATCCATCGCGGGAGGAGGAGACAAGGCCGTGACCTTGTGTCTGGTAATTATTTCAAGTTCATTTTCAGTTTCGTTCCCTTCCAGGGCCGCCACGTAAAACTAGGGAGGGGGGGAAAAAATCATTCATAAAACGAGTGTTCATCCTCCTCCCCATGAAAAAGCCGGGTGATCAGTAACTTCATTGTGGATATGAAAGCAGGAACGAAGATGGGGACCTGGATGTAATGGGTTGTATTCCATAAAGAGCGCCGCTCTCGTCAATAGGCTGAGCTTGGTAATGCAGTCAGCTCAATGCTTTTGAATAGGGATGAACTGCAATACTAAAGTGGAGAATGAGATACTTTATATTTCTTGACACAACATATGCTGAGCTGAGTAATAAGAGATCAACAGGTCTGAGGAAAAAATAGATAGATAGATAGATAGATAGATAGATAGATAGATAGATGATAGATAGATAGATAGATAGATAGATAGATAGATAGATAGATAGATAGATGATAGATAGGAGATAGATAGGAGATAGATAGATAGGAGATAGATAGATAGATAGATAGATAGATAGATAGATAGATAGATAGATAGATAGATAGGAGATAGATAGCAGATAGATAGATAGATAGATAGATAGATAGATAGATAGATAGGAGATAGATAGATAGATAGATAGATAGATAGATAGATAGATAGATAGATAGGAGATAGATAGGAGATAGATAGATAGATAGATAGATAAATAGATAAATGATAGATAGATAGATAGATAGATAGATAGATAGATAAATAGATAAATGATAGATAGATGATAGGTAGATGGATAGATAGATAGATAGATAGATAGATAGGAGATAGATAGATAAATCATAGATAGATAGATAGATAGATAGATAGATAGATAGATAGATAATAGATAGGAGATAGATAGATAGATAGATAGATAGATAGATAGATAGATAGATGATAGATAGATAGATAGATAGATAGATAGATAGATAGATAGATAAATGATAGATAGATAGATGATAGGTAGATGGATAGATAGATAGATAGATAGATAATAGATAGATGATAGATAGGAGATAGATAGATAGATAGATAGATAGATAGATAGATAGATAGATAGGAGATAGATAGATAGATAGATAGATAGATAGATAGATAGATAGGAGATAGATAGATAGATAGATAGATAGATAGATAGGAGATAAATAGATAGATAGATAGATAGATAGATAGATAGATAGGAGATAGATAGATAGATAGATAGATAGATAGGAGATAGATAGATAGATAGATAGATAGATGATAGATAGATAGATAGATAGATAGATAGATAGATAGGAGATAGATAGATAAATGATAGATAGATAGATAGATAGATAGATAGATAGATAAATGATAGATAGATAGATAGATAGATAGATAGATAGATAGATGATAGATAGATGATAGGTAGATGGATAGATAGATAGATAGATAGATAGATAGATAGATAGATAGATAGATAGATAGATAAATGATAGATAGATGATAGGTAGATGGATAGATAGATAGATAGATAGATAGATAGATAGATAGAAGATAGATAGATAGATAGATAGATAGATAGGAGATAGATAGATAGATAGATAGATAGATAGATAGATAGATAGGAGATAGATAGATAGATAGGAGATAGATAGATAGATAGATAGATAGATAGATAGATAGATAGAAGATAGATAGATAGATAGATAGATAGATAGATAGATAGATAGATAGTAATGGCGTCTACAATAAATCCCCACCCATCCTCCATAATATGTCCAATCTTAATGGGACTGTTGTGGAAGCGAGCAGATATTCCTGCAACAAATCTGCAGGGTGTGAACTGACCCTCACAGGACATTTCAGTAATAGACATGGTGCAGCAATAAGGATAGAAAGCAATCTAAGCTGTATTCCAATACAATTTCACTAAAATAGTAATTGCACACTATTAATCAAACAGACGCGTTTCGAGTTCAGCTTGTGCTCTTATTCATGGGGGGGGGAAGAAAAAAATACAGATTTTCCTATATAGTAAAACAACCTATGAATATACATAAGGTCACAGAAATACTAAGAAATGAGCTACAGCTAGTAAAGCCAGTGACAGGTCATCAACCTCATAGACTACACCTAATATAATATATAACCTATATGAGGAGTCTGTCCATCTGTCACGTGGCCTCTTGTAGACGTTATTCATGCAGAGCGGCTCTCGTTCCCGGTATGCAGCTGGATGCTGTGGACGCCCTGTCACGCTTTATTCTCCCCGCAGTGATGCCAGCAGCTAACACCTTTCCCCTACAGCTATGAGCCGATCGCAGCCCAGAGCTCCCCGCAGCAAGACCCCTGGTGCTTGGCTTGTCTCCCGAGAAAGACCCTTTAAACTGTCAATCAGATGGAGATTCTGTACTAATCATGGCAGGTTTGTCCTTAACAGGAAGGATTTTTAACCCTGCAGTTGCCATAGGGCTGGGATTTAGTGTCCTCGCAATATATTAGTCTATTCACTATTGGGCATTGTAATTACTTATTTGTTATTATGATCCTTTCCTATTATTAAAGTCATATCATGAAATGTAATGCATATACACAGTGACCCCACCAGCAGAATAGTGAGTGCAGCTCTGGGGTATAATACAGGATGTAACTCAGGATCAGTACAGGATAAGTAATGTAATATATATGATGTCCCACCATGGGTGTTTCTATTGGTTACACCCTTCGTAAAAGCCTGTTCTTTTTGAGTGTAAGTGGTGATGTAGTAATACCAGAGCTTTGCCACAAGATGTCGTTATTTCAAGTGTTTATGCTCGGTTGTTGCACAGCTGTAATACTTAAGGGGGTTATTGTTTGTTTGTATGTCACATAGATCTGTATGCCAAGGAGAGTACTCTTGTAACTCTACTCAACACTATACAGTTTTAAACCTTCACTAGAGAGGACAAGTCAAAGATCAATGCAACCCACGCTGTGGCCCAGGAGAGACACAGTTCAGGGCAGTATCCATATGCAAGAAAAGGAACTGATCCACATGGAGCAAAGTTGCTAGAAGCCTATGAACTCTATCTCAAAGCAGGGAACCCCCAGCATTCCGCTCATCCCAGGTAACAAGGTCTGGGGCTTGTGTCACCCTCTAGGATGGGTCACTCGGCTCTGGTGGGCAATAGGTGGTGCAAAGACCAAAAGAGTCAAAACACAGGCACAGGTATTCTCTCTCTTCTTAAGTATTTTTCTATTTCTACCGACACAGTACACATGCACTCCTTGGGTCATCTCCCCTTTCTGTGGTTGGCAGTGCCAATGGTCCGGGTGGGTCACTATTCCACTACGGACCACCATGATAAGTACCCAAGGGACCCCGCAACAACCCGGCAGGACACTGTCCGCAGGTGTGCCACTATACTTGTGTGCCCAACCGTCACTGGCGTCATGACATAACATCACCGGGCACGGCTATATCTCGGCCAACCACCATAGAACTGGTGTCACACTTCACCATCTGGCAAGTAACAGACAATGCCTCCACACCAGGGGTGTACCACACCACATATGTACACAGTGACCCCACCAGCAGAATAGTGAGTTCAGCTCTGGAGTATATTACAGGATGTAACTATGGATTAGCACAGGATAAGTAATGTAATGTATGTACACAGTGACCCCACCCACTAGCAGA